>NW_022589704.1:74094471-74358209 GCF_004348235.1 Phoca vitulina | reverse complement strand
CTTTCTTTCTTTCTTTCTTTCTTTCTTTCTTTCTTTCTTTCTTTCTTCTTTCTTTCTTTCCTCCCTCCCTCCCTCCCTCTCTCTCTTTCTTTCTTTCTCTTTCTTTCTTTCTTTCTTTCTTTCTTTCTTTCTTTCTTTCTTTCTTTCTTTCTTTCTTTTTCTTTCATCTCCACTAAAAGACAATGACAGCCTGAGAGGAAATTATTTTAAACATATCATCCTGGGGCGCCTGGGTGGCTCAGTAGGTCTGCCTCTGGCTCAGGTCATGATCCCTGCGTCCTGGCATTGAGCCCCACATCAGGCTCCTTGCTCAGCAGAGAGCCTACTTTTCCCTCTCCCTTGGTTGTTATCCCTGCTTGTGTTCTCTCTCTGTGTCAAATAAATAAATAAAATCTTAAAAAAACCCAAAAAACTATCATCTTATGCAGAAAAAACTAACATTCTAATTTAAAGACTGAATAAAAGATATTCTCTGAAAATTTTTTTTGCAAAATTTATTGATGATAAATTGAAGAAAACAGAAATCAAATCCCCCCAAAATGTGTGGTACAAGACACACTGTTGAGGGAAATAAAAGAAAATAACACTATATTTAAATAATTATTTATAAAAATATACCTTAATCAAAAACATGAAATGATATTGTAGGCACGACTACCTTATGGCTAAATATGAGGAGAAAATAACAGATAGTGAGATATATTAAAACACTTTAATATATTCTAATATATCCAATATAAAATAAAATTTAAGGAGCCCTTGGGTGGCTCAGTGGGTTAAGCGCATGCCTTTGGTTCAGGTCATGATCCTGGGGTCCTGGGATCAAGCCCTGCATTGGGCTCCCCCCTTGGTGGGGAGTCTGCTTCTTCCTCCCCCTCTCCCTGCTTGTGCTCTCCCATTCTCTCTGTGTCAAATAAATAAATAAAATCTTTTAAAAAAACTAAGACATAATACTTTAAATGGAAACAAAAGTAATACTTTACAATAATGAAAGTTGAAATCCACCCAGGAGACAGAACAATAATGAAAGGATAGATAGATAGATAGATAGATAAATAGATAGATAGATAATAGATTTTTTTAATAATATAGCTATGAAATGTGTAAAGCATAAAAATATTGGACACAAGACAAAATTTTTAAATTTGTATTTATCCTAATAAGTTTCAGTAAGTCTCTCTCACGGAATGACAAGTCATGTATTCCATAAATGAGTAAAAGATAATAGCATATGGGGTGCCTGGGTTAAGCATCAGTCAGTTAAGCATCCAACTCTTGGTTTTAGATCAGGTCATGATATCAGGGTCGTGGAATCCAGCCCCGCGTGGGGCTCTGTGCTCAGTGCAGAGTCAGCTTGATCAAGATTCTCTTCCTCTCCCTCTGCCCCTCCCCCGGGCTCTCTCTCTCTCCTCTCTCTCTCTCTCCCTCTAAAAAATAATTAAATCTTTAAAAAAAAAGAGAGAAAAATAGCATATGATTAATAAATACCCCATTGAAGCATCATTTTCAAACTTTATATATTAGGAAACATAAGAAATCCCAATTAGTTTAAAAAACTTTAGAATCCTGGGGCACGTGAGGGGCTCAGTCATTAAGCTTCTGCCTTCGGCTCAGGTCATGATCCCAGGGTCCTGGAATCGAGCCCCACATCGGGCTCCCTGCTCTGCAGGAAGCCTGCTTCTCCCTCTCCCACTCCCCCTGCTTGTGTTCCCTCTCTCACTGTGTCTCTCTCTGTCAAATAAATAAATAAAAAATCTTAAAAAAAACTTTAGAATCCTGCATACCCACATTATTTAACCCGAATGCAATAAATCCAAAATAAAACAACAAAAGCATAGTCTTAAAAGTATGTTCACTTATAAATTCATATATAATTAAAACTAAAAATAAAATTTAAACTGCTGTCTAATTCAGAAGTCAAAGACAAAGCTATCAAAGATAATAAAATTTAGTAGAAATATAAATTATCAGGAAGATAAATAAATTGATGATAGATGATAGATAAAAATTAGTGATCATAATTCAACTTTATAAAAATACATTTTAAAATCAGATATAGCAGGTTAATTCCTAGAAATATGTGAAGAACCAAAACTGACCCCAAAAAAAGGCAGAAACCTAACTAGACTAATAACTACAGAAGAAATAGAATTGGTAGTCAAAGTTAAAGCCAAGACTTTTTATAAATATCTTAAAGAAAGAATAAAGAATTTACCTAAGATTAAAAAGTCACTATTAGGGGCACCTGGGTGGCTCAGTCGGTTAAGCATCTCCCTTTGGCTCAGGTCATGATCCCAGGGTCCGGGGATCGAGTCCCACATCGGGCTCCGTGCTCAGCAGGAAGCCTTCTTCTCCCTCTCCCTCTGCCCCTCCCACTGCTTGTGCTCTCTCTCACTCTCTCTCTCTTAAATAAATAAAATCTTTAAAAAAATAAAAACAAAAAGTCACTATTAAACCTGCGAACCAAATCCTGATTTGCCAGACTAAAAATTAATTGTCTTAAACCTCATACTAAAATAATGTAATAGTAGTAATAGTAATAATTATGTAAAAACACAAAATACCCTCAAAATATATTTAAACTAATATGAATTAACATGGCTTGATATAATAAATTTATAATTATTCCATTTATTAGCAAAATTACTATTAGAAAATATAATTAAAAGAAAACATTCTGCTGAACATAGTTATAAGTATAAAAATATTAATATTATCCATTGCTAATAATGGTGTGATGAAGTATATATCCTCACACATTTTTGGTGGGAGTGTGAAGCATCCCACCCTTTTTGGGAGGAAATTAGAATTGTCTGTGCAAAAAAAAAATGTGTAAATTTAGTTCTGGCAATTTAACTTCTAGTTCTTTCTCTGTCTTTCTCTTTGTTTCTCTTTCCCTCTCTCTCTCCACCTCTGTCTCTTTTTGTGCGTGCATGAGCATGTGTTCACAAAGTGAGAGAAAGAAATATTAACAACAGCATGGATTATAATGAAAAATATGGAAACAAAAAAATGTGTTCAATAAATTATGATAAGCCCATAGCCCATATCTTGATGTACAGATATGGAAAGTTCTCCAAGCCACTTTATCAAGTAAAAAAACAGCAAGCTTCTTAATAATAGATATAATGTGATCCTTTTATTTAAACATACATTGAGATAAAGTGGGCCCTTGAGTATATGCCTTCTATATCTATTTTTATAGAAAGATTATAATTGCTGTTATTTTAGTAAATATATCTGAAATACATACTGCTATTCATAATTTTCATATATAAGAGACTGAAGAATTCCATCTTCCAAGCTTTTATTTTTAACGTATGTGCAGAGGCTATTATAAAATTATATTTACCTGAAATTAACAAATTTGGCCCAAATAGTCAGGAGTTTGTCACTAGAGTTATTCAACATGTAATATTTATCAAATATCTATTATATGCGTAATAACATGCTAACCTCACATTTTGTGCCAAAACCTATGATAGACTTTCCTTTGATTGTAATTACAAACTGAAACAATCACTTCACTAATTTTAACATGAACTAATAAATATCTAGGTTGCTTTGCCTCATGATCTCTTTTTCTCAGTTTTATTGAGAAATAATTGACATACGGCACTGTATAAGTTTAGGGCATATAGCATGATGGTGTGATACTGTGAAATGATTACTACAACAGGTCCAGCTAATATCCATGTTCTTACATATACAATTAAAAAGAAGAAGAAAAAGAAGAAAAGAAATAAATCCTCCTTGTGATGAGAACTCAGGATTTACTCTTTTTATAACTTTCTCATATATCATCCAGTAGTGTTAGCTATAGTCATCATATTGTACATTACATCCCTAGTACTTATTTATTGCATAACTGGAAATGTGTATCTTTTGAGAATCTTCCATCAATTACCCTTCCTCATCCTCTGTCTCTGGTGACCACAATTTGATCTCTTTCTTTATAAATTAAGGCAACATTTTATGAGATTCCTCATATAATTGATATCATACAATATGTATCTTCCTCTTTCTGACTTAGTTCACTTGGCATTATGCCTTCAAGATTCATCCATGTTGCTGAAAATGGCAGAATTTCTTCATTTTTTTGTGGTTGAATAGTTCTTTATTGAGTATATATACTACAACTTCTTTATTCATTCATCTGCTGATGGCCACTTACACAATTTCAATGTCTTGGCTATTGTAAATAATGCTGCTAATGAACAGGGGGGTGCACATATCTTTTTGAGTTAGTGTTTTCATTTCCTTTGGGTATATTCCCAGAAGTGGAATTACTGGATCATTATGGTAGTTCTATTTTTAATATTTTGAGGATCCTCTATACTGTTTTCCATAGTGTCTGCACCAATTTATATTCCCACCAACAGTGCACCAGGACTCCCTTTTCTCCATGTCCAGGCCAGCATTCGTTATCTCTTGTCTTTCTGATGATGGCTATTCTAAAATGTATAAGGTGTTATTTCATTGTGGTTTTAATTTGTGTTTTCTTAATGACTAGTGATGTTGAGCATCTTTTCATGTACCTGTTGGACTTTCATATATCTTCTTTGGAGAAATATCCACTCAGGTCATTTGCACATTTTAAATTGGGTTATTTGTGTTTTTGCTATTGAGTTGTATGAGTAATTTATGTTTTGGATATTAACTCCTTATCAGATATATGGCTTACAAATATGTTTTCTCATTCTGTAGGTTGTCTTTTTGCTTTGTAGATAGTTTTGTTTTGTTTTGTTTTTGCTGTGCAGAAACTTTTTAGTTTGATGTAGTCCCACTTGCTTATTTTTTATTTTGTTGCTTGTGCTTCAGGTATCCTATTCAAAAAAATCATTAGTAAGATTTATATCAAGGGACTTTGTTCCTATGTTTTCATCTGTAAGTTTCATTGTTTCATGTCACTCATTTAAGTCTTCAATCCATTTCAAGTTGTTTTCACCAACCCTCGGTCAAATGAGGCTGAAAGATACTCTCACATTGGGGGTGGGGGGCGGGCGGAGTGGCAAAGTCTCAGCTACCTTTCCTGGATGGGAGGGAGAGGGACTACTCCAGGCTACACTCACTTTCCTGGTCTCTCTAGTTGGAAAGGTCCAGGAGCTACCCTCAGACTAGTGTATGAACGCATCCCCTTGCCTGTACGTAGCATGGGAAGACTGCATGCTCTGGGGGCAATCGGCTTTGTCTGCACTTCTGTTGGCTCTAGCACCACTGGATTCACACCTTCTAGGAGTTGTCACAGGCCCTACAGGTCAGATGTGACTGGAAGGCACTCTCCACAGCAGGTGGGACTGTGACTCAGCACCTTACCTGGACATGAGCAAACTGGGTTCTATGTCCAGCAAAACTCTTCATTTGCAAAACCCCAAAGCATTCAGGTTTGTACCCGACTAAGTACCCTACTCAGGGTGTGCCCCTCAGTTCTGCAGATGAGTAAAACCACTGGTTGGGCTTACTGCTTAGGCACTGCAGGTGTGAACTCATGCTGCCAAGATCTGTGTGCTGGTTGTTGTAAGCACCCTTCCCTTTCACCATCACAGTCAGATTCCCAGCGGTTGAGTCCCTCAGATTCCTCTGCAATCTCTGTGGTATGAGGTCAGAGTAGTGGCTCCTACAAAATGACCCACAGCGTCAGGGATCCCGGGACATGTTTTTGCCCTGTGGGATCTTTTTTCCCACTTGAGGAACTGGAGGCTCAGGAGAGACCTTTCCACATGATGGCGCACTCTCCTGGGGAAGGGGCAATGTCATCCCCATGTAGCCCCCTCACTTATCCTTCTAATGCAGTCTGTCTTGGTCTCTGAGGTGCAGAAATTTGCTTCCGCCTCACCCCTGATTCTCTCAGTGGTGCGTTGTTCTTGAATAGATCTTAGTTGTTTTTCTTGTAAGGGGGAGTGAAGTTAGGAACTTCTGTCACCATCTTGGTGACATCACTGTCTCATGATCACTCAGTAAACTGTTAAAGTAGCAGCCAGATATTTTGACTGTTTTCTAATACAAAAGAGAAAACAAATAAATGATGAAAATTTTGCTTAAATTTTTCCCTGCCAGGGCAGGGAAGCTAATTCATAACCTCATTAACTATTAAATATAAAACCCAGTCTCAACATCTATTAAGCCTAACCAGGCAATTTAGGGGAGTGTGGAAGCCACCCTACACCCTCAGTTAGGTATAGAACCAAGCCAGCAGTCCTACACAACTCTTCACAGCCCGTGGCATGGCACCCCCATACCCATCCTCAGGGCTTACACAGTTGGTCTCTTCAATAAGTGGTGCTTGGATAACTGGATATTAATATGTAAAAGAATAAAACTGGACCCCTATCTACATCACTCAGAAAAATTAACTTGAAATAGATTAAACACTTAAACATATGACCTGAAACAATGAAACTCACAGATGAAAAGATAGGATCAAAGCTCCTTGATATGAGTCTTGTTTATGTCTTTTTGGATAGGATACCTAAAGCACAAGCAACAAATTTGCTTATTATTCTTCTTCCAGTCTATTGAAAGACACATTTTCTTGAGAATAAAATTCTACAGAAAATATTTCCTTTTATATCATATATATATATGATAATTTCAAAAATATATTTTATAACCATTAAAGAAAGAAATCATCAGTCTATTTGATACTATTATATTTTAAAAATATATTCTATATAATGTATTTTATTTATTTAAATTCTTGTGCCATTTATGGATTTTGGATAAAGATGAATAGTTCAGAGGAAAGAGAACAATACATGAGCCCTGGATTTGAAAAAAGAAATCTAAGAAAGTTATTGATAACAGAGTAAAGGTTCAATAGCTTTTTCCTCTGGTTATTTTTGCAAGACAAAAATTAATATCAAGAAACATCAAGCAAACAATTCTATCAAGAATATGGCTGTCTTATATTTTATCTGTGCTTATCATCTAGGACATTTCACAGAAATGTAAAATGTGTTTAAATAAATGAATAAATAAATGTTTGCCTAAATGAATTTATAAATAAATTGATGACCACAAATCCAGGAGATAAAATAGCTTAACTTTGATTCCATATATGTGTAATCAAAGAATTATTTAGAAAAGATTTATTACATTTCATACACCTAAACATTTGGACACAACATTGAATAAGCCAGAAATCACCCCTGCCTTCGAGATGGAATCATTTTAGGAAAGAATGAAACTTAAAAAATAATTTAAAAAATAAGCTAAATATTAGCATAAGTGAAGGCTAGTTTGGATGCACAGAGGGAGTAGGAACCTAGAAAAATCTGAGGGATAAATAAGAGTGAACAATGGCAAGAAAGATGGAGAATGAGTAGTGGGTAAGCAGAACAGGTTAGAGAACCATTTCCTTTAAAGTCATCTCAATCTTCTCAGATACACAGCTAGGTTTCTGGATTCTTTTTTTCTTAGTACCTCAACTAAAAAGTTAGCAAGGGAGTCTGTAATATGTGTCTCTATGATGTGAATTGTATGTAACCAATTTTAAAAAACTTTCTTCTGACAGCACCTTAATTTTGACACCTCTCACTCTGTCTTGGGTTATTCTAATAGTTGCTGATCTCGCCAGCCTACTCAAACAGAACCTTTTCAGTGCCTTCCTATTAATGATTAGTGTTTCTTTCCTAGAAAACCATGCCAATCTTATACCCCCTGTCTTTCAGATAGTGTCACGGCTCCACACATTAACATCCTTACCATGGCAACCACAACAGCTATTATGTGACATTAAGTGCCCTTTCTACTGTCTTTTTTAACAAATCTCTCCATGAAAACTCTATTACAGTTACCATGGAAAGAGAACCCACTGTGTCACTTCACTTATATTTTTTTCAATCTTATATTATTTTCCAATATTCTCTGTAATTTACTCATCCATTCAAGAATGTGGTGAGTGTCTAAACTATTCCAGGGTCTATATTTGGTATTAAGGATGTTAAGTATTAAGATGGGTCACTGCCATAAAAAAAACACAGTCACATGAGAGACATAGACAAGTAAACCAAAAATTATAATGTAATACAGTAAGTATTTCAACATTTTTTTTCATCTTTGAAAACTTAAAATTTCTTACACAATGAAACCTTTCTTGAAGTCTTGGGTTAAATAAAATTTTCTTTCCCTTTTTCTGGTATAACACTTTGTTTATATCTCCATGAGGATACTTAATTCTTTTTTGCATTAAAATTAGTTTATTCAATTATTCAGTAAATATTTTACTATCTAGTGTGTGCTAGATGTTTCCTGTGTGCCCCCTACTGGCTTACAAATTCACTTAGAAAAAAAAAATCATAATTTTATTATTTCATTAATATGTAGAAAGGTATTTTGTGAGGGATAAATGTATTATTCTGTTTTCTGATTAGGAAATAAATACATCATTTAAGTACAGCACTGGCAGATGACTTTCTGATTGTAAAAAGAACATTAAACAATAAAGTCATGTGTTTCTTAAAAGAACTAATCTTATGTTATGTCATCTTGTTAAAAATATGTTCAGAAACAGGAGCATCTGGGTGCCTCAGTTGGTTAAGCATCTGCCTTCGGCTCCCAGGATCCCAGGGTCCTGGGATCGAGTCCCGAGTTGGGCTCCCTGCTCTGATGGGAGCCTGCTTTTCCCTCTCCCTCTGCCTGCCACTTCCCTTGCTTGTGCTCACTCTTTCTCTCTGTCAAATAAATAAAATAAAATCTTAAAAAAATATATGTCCAGAAACAGACAGCAATGTTCTTACACTACTCTTTCTTCATGAGAATGCATCTGATACATTATGTTTACTTTAGGGTTTGGCAATTTAAGAATTATATTTTAAAAATGAAGTGCAAAGCATGATACATAACTGTATGATCTTAATTACATTAAAATGCTTACTTGTGTAGATACACACATGGGACCTAGAAGTCAAACTGTAAACTGCTTGTGATTATGGATGACTTTGTTCTTTGCTTCTTGTGTTTTTCAGTTTCATTTTATGCACATGTTAACTTTAAAAAATAAATTTTTAAAACCTTAAAAAAATAAAAATGAAGTGCATGCAAAAACATAAACAGAATGACGATGCTTTGGGATATTAGGTTATCGGAAAAGAGTTGAAAAGTTAGAGAAATGGAAAATGTTTATGTGTGGAAAAACAAGCATGGTAGAGCAAATGGAAGAAGAGGATTATTATCGTTAAATTGTACGTCCCCATCCAACAGAAAATCTAGAATTAATGAAGATTATATAATTGAGAGATAGAGTCAGATTTTGATTTAAACATGGTAGAAGTCACCTACTAAGAGAGAATTGTTCAGGAGTGTTCACTCAGAAGCTCAATAAATGCTGAAACAGAAATCCTTACCTTGAACATTGTAGTAGATTATTTCTAAGTCTACTTTTCAAGTTATGAGCCTAAGATACTTCACATATCTAGCCATATTCCAATTTCCATTGTTTCTTTATTTTAGGATTATATTGTTTTCACTTTAGCTAGAAAGAATAGTACATAAGTGACAATATTTAAGTAAAGCAATCATTTCCTAGTGTGTATAAATGAACAAGTCATAAATTATTCATAAATTGTCTAATCAGTCATAACTGAAGGTCCACTTGGGCTTCACATATAATTTTCTTTCCATAAGTACAAGTAAGTCTGTTTGTGTCAATTGGGTGTATTTAACGTCAATAACAAAACTATGCATGGGCTCAATATTTTATATATTTCATGGCTTTTCTTTTCCACTCTTAGCTGTAATATTTACAATATGTAATATTAAGACAAGTACTATATAAAAAACAGGATTATAAAACTATAAAATTTAATATGACGTGTGACATTAATATATTTGGTGGAGAGAATGAAGAGAAGGCCTCAAAGAGCAAAGAAAAAACACAAGGAGTGAGGGAAGAAGCATGACAAAGATGTGTAAGAGAAGGGTAGTGACACAGGTTCCTAAACCCAGGGGAGGAGCCATCCACTAAGTGACCACGAATAGCCCGGATTATAATAGGGCCACCAAGTCACCTGCGGTCTCAAAGTTTTCATCTCTGTGCTGAGGCTATGGGCGCAGATCATCTGAAAAACCCCTTTGAACTTAAACATATGATTTTATAAAATCCCCTCTGTATTTCTAATCAAATAAAATGCATCTCAAATTGCTTGCGGAAGCAGGCAGTGTTTCTTTTTCTGAAAAGGAAGATATTGTTGTTATGGCTTTGGGAATATCTGCCAACTCTCAATTATATAATTTGGGATAATCCATTTTCTTTATTTATCTCATCTTTTCATTGCCCACTTTATAGTCCTTTTACTGCTTATTAACACCAGAAGGCTTGTGAGGAATAGACCGTGTGGGAGATTTAAATCAACAAACGCTTGTACTGTATGATCCTTTTTAAAATCATGAGAGTATGAAATGGATTAAAATGAGACCTTTGAATTCATCATGGATTGAAGGATTCTTCTCATTACCTCAGATCATCAAGACTTGACCATTAAGATTACAGAGCATCTTGGTAAGAATTTCCTTCTCAACAACTAATGATAACGTCAACAAAAACACTGCAATATAACAATAATTATGTAATTATTCAGTGATTAGAATCTTACAAATAGGAATATTAGTATTGATCTCTAAAGAAGACCATGCATTTCAAGATTGATCATAATTAAATCCCTGAGGCTGGAAAAATGTAATCAAATTACAAAAGAATTCTTTTTTTTTTTTTAAAGATTTTATTTATTTGACAGAGAGAGACACAGCGAGAGAAGGAACACAAGCAGGGGGAGTGGGAAAGGGAGAAGCAGGCTTCCTGCTGAGCAGGGAGCCCGATGCGGGGCTCGATCCCAGCATCCTGGGATCATGACCTGAGCCGAAGGCAGATGCTTAACGACTGAGCCACCCAGGCACCCCAAAAGAATTCATTCTGAGACAACTTGATTTCATCAGAATGTAAAATATTATAAAATGTGTTACCTGAATATGCAGACATATTAATTGGTGTTGAATGTATTCATGAATTCATTTAGTATATATAACAATATTTGAGTACTGTAGAAATGAAATAACAAACAAAATATGATAATCTGATTTACAGGCTTGTACGTAAAGGAAGCTATTATATAATTTTTATTTTATTTTATTTATTTATTTTAAAAATTTTATTTATTTGAGAGAGAGAGAAAGAGTATGAACAGAAAGAGGGGCAGAAGGACAAGCAGACTTCCTGCTGTGCACAGAGCCGGAACTCAAGGCTCAATCCTAGGACCCTGAGATCATGATCTGAGTGAAAATCAAGAGTAGGATACTTAACTGACTGAGCTATCTAGGTACCCCTAGAGTATAATTTTTAAATAGATCTTTGCTTTTTATAAAGTAAGATTTGCATTGGTGAAATATTTTATGTTCACATACTTTGAATGGCATTTAGTTCATCGCAATCAAATAATTATAAAAATATTACTGATTTTACAAATGAATAGTCAAGAAGTTGTTTAATAATCTTTGTACGGCACCATAAGCATCTAAAATGATTGTTCATTTAGAAGACACTTCTAAAAGTTCTTACTTTGTTGTGTAATAATCACATAAAATGATATTTAATTATCATCTAATTGGGTCTTTCTTCTTCTAGTCCTATTGAGCTGAGAATTTTTTTTTTTTTTTGGACAATGTGCTTAAGTTTTTTATTGTGAATGGTAACAGGGGAGCTGAGAATTTTTTTCATGAATGGGTATTGATTTTTGCCAGATGCCTTTTTTTTGGTATGTGGTTTTTCAAAATGTTTTACATTTCCTAAGAATGGCTGCAAAATATTTCCCACCCAACATGCTTTCTACAGTATGACCTGGCCAGTTAGAGTCTATTTGTCTTATCTTTTGAATTTAAGCGGACTTTGGGACTGCTTTGTTTAATAAAATATGGTGGCAGTGATGCATGCTGGCTGATCTGGATGTAGCCTTTACTGGTCAGACATTTTCTTCTACTTAACACTTGGAAGACAGACACCATACAGGAAGTTCAGTAATTCTATAACTGCCATACTGGGAGATATTTTCTCTTATTTTCTTGAGTATGTGAGAGTTATTAATTATATCAGTCTTTGAAAGAACCAACTTATGGGGCACCTAGGTGTCTTAGTTGATTAAGCATCTGACTCTTGATTTTGGCTCAGGTCATGATCTCCGGGTCCTGAGATGGAGTCCCGTGTGGGGTTCCATGATCAGCGGGGAGCCTGCTTCTCTCTTTCTACTCCTTCCCCTGTGTGTGCTTTTTCTCTCTCTCTCTAAAATAAATAAATAAATAAATAAATCTTCAAAGAAATTACAAAATAAAGAACAAACTTATAGCGTTGTTAATATTCACCATGGGCTTTTTTTCTAATTCATTGATTTCTGCTTTGATTTTTATTATTTCTCTTTTTCTACATATCATAGACTTATTTTTCTATTTTTTTTTTTAAGTTTTTAAGGAAGAGACTTAGGCCACTGTTTTTAAGCCTTCATTTTTTTTATAATTATTTAATGCTATATAGGTTTCCTGAGTGCTTTCATTTATTACACAAAGTTTAATATGCTTGTTTTCATTATTATTTGGTTTGAAATGTATTTATTATACATATTGTGGAATTCTTATTTAAGTCATGAGTTATATAGAAGTGCTTTTTTAAGAGATGTCAATACTTAGATATTTTGTTGATATTGACTTCTAATATAATTACTTCATTATCAGAGAAACTTCCCTGTCAGATTTCAATCTTTTAAAATTTATTGAGGGTTATTTTATGTCAAGGTATATTGTTCTCTTGGCGAACAAGTCCTGGAAAATAATATTTTAGCGTTATTTGTTGTAATGGTCCATCCTACATGTCACCTAGGTCAGGTTGCTAGATTGTGTTGTCTAAATCCTTAATTACTTTAGCTTTTTTTTTTTTCCCCACCTACTTGTTCTATCAGTTACTGGAGGAAGAGTGTTAAAATCCTTAATAATTACAGATTTGTCTATTTCTTCCCTTAGTTTGATTTTTATTAGTCTCATGTTATAGGTGCATACATATCTAGGGTTGTCAGATCCTCTTGGAAAATTGTTCTTTTTATTGTTATGTAGAGTCCCTCCTTCTCCTGTAGGACTCTTTGTCTTTATGTCCATTTTTTTCTGATATTGATATAGCCATGCTAGCTTTTTTTGTTTACTGTTTGCAGGATATATCTCTTTTTATAATACATGTTAAATGTATATCACATAAATAACATATAGTGTTTCTTACTTTTTTTTTTTTAATAGCGTCTATAAATCTCTGCCTTTGAATGGGTTTGAGTTTACCATCCTGCTATTTGTTTTACATTTGTCCCTTCTGATTTTTCATCCTTTATTGCTTCTTTGCTGTCTCTGTTGGGTTAATTGAATATTTTTATCACTTCCTTTTATTTCATTGATTGGTTTATTAGATATCACTTGTTTTTCTATCATTTATTTTAGTGGTTACTCTAAGGCTAACTATGTATCCTTATCTTACCAAAATACATTAACAGTCAATACTGTTCCTTTGAACTCTTTTTACTTCATACTTCACACCTGACACTTTATACAGTCTATTTCACTCTTGGTCCTTGTGAATTCCCACTTTGCATTTCTCTCTGCCCACTTTTCATTTTCTGCTTTACAAATGTGTTAACCTTCCAACAATATAATTCAATTTAACCACAAATTCCATTACCATTCCATTACCATTCCATTATAATTACAAGATTTATAATTCCATTAACTGTTGTAATAGCTCTTATTTCTGCATACAGTAAACTCACATCTCACAGTGTTATTATTTACTTTAATCAGTCAGTTGTTCTTTAAGTAAAGTAAGAGAAGAAAGAAAGTGTAATATTTTGTATTTATCCACTTGCTTACCTTCCCTGGTGCTCTTTATTACTTATTATAGATGCAGCTTTCCTTCTGGCATCATTTCCCTTCAACAAGGCTATCCTTTGGTAGTTCTTGTACGGCAGGTATTCTAGCATCAAATTCTTTCAGTCATTCATCTGAAAATATATTTATTTTGCCATATTTTTGAAGAGCTTTTTTTTTTTTTTTTTGCTTACTAATTTAGTTTTTTTTTTTTTTTTTTTAGATTTTATTTATTTATTTGACAGAGAGAGACACAGCGAGAGAGGGAACACAAGCAGGGGGAGTGGCAGAGGGAGAAGCAGCTGTTCCCTGCTGAGCAAGGAACCCAATGCGGGGCTCGATCCCAGGACCCTGGGATCACGACTTGAGCTGAAGGCAGACACTTAACCCACTGAGCCACCCAGGCACCCCCTAAATCGTATTGTTGATTGATTTTTTTATTATATATTGTTTTACTGCCTTCTAGGCTTTATTAGTCCTGAAAATAAATCAGCGATCATTTTTATCAATACACCTCTATATGCAGTATGTCTTTTTTCTTTGGTTGTTTTCAAGATTTTCCTTGTATCTTTTACTTCAAAAATTTGACTCTGATATTGCTAGGTGTGGTTTTTCTTTACACTTATCTTTTTTGTGTGTGGTTTACTGAACTTATTGGATCAGTAAGTAGGTGTCTTTCATTACATATGTGACTTTTGGGCCATTATTTTCTCAAATGTGTTTTTCTTCCCCCATCATACTCTTTTCATTGTAAGACTCTGCTTGTCTTCAATCTTTTTTTTTTCTTTGTGTTTTTCAGATTAGATAATTTATATTTATTTATATTTGGGTTCAATGATCCTTTCTTCTATCATTTCCAATTTTATTTTGTGTTTCTCTAGTGAAATTTTTATTTCAGTTATTTTGTTTTCCAGTACTAGAATTTTTATTTTACATTTATATTTTCACCCCTTTGTTGAAATTTGCTGTCAACTCAGTAGGGATGTTGTCCTTTAATTCAATAAACATATTTCCTTCAATTTTGTACCTATTTATAATTGCTGTCATAAAACCTTTGTCTTTTACATTTAACATCTGCATCATCTTGTTTTCACAATTTTTTATTGATTGAATTTTTAAAAATTTTTTATGGATCACAGTTTTCTTTCTTTCTCTCTCTCTCTCTCTCTGTGTATGTGTGTGTGTTTCTAATAGTTTTTGATAGGATTCTAGACATTGCAAATAATATGTCATAGATTCTTTGGAAACTGAGAAGTTTTAATTTGTATTTTGTCAAGAAGTTCAGTTACTGGATTATCACCATAAAAGCTTGTTAAGGATTGGTTTTATGCTTCGTTAGTGCTGATCTGTGAAAAATCAAAGATTGAAAGCACTCAACCTTCACATTCTCTCCTGTCCAGAAATCTTATCAAAGCTCGCTTTTACATTTTGTTAGGGCAGAATGTGATATTTTGGGGCCAGGTGCTTATTCCTAAGACATTTACTTTCTGGGGTCTCAGTTAGAAGCCATAATTATTCCTAGACCTTAATAAGATATCTCTATTCTGGCTGGGCCAGAATTACAACATTCCCCAGCATTTATTTTCCCCCCACACTGATCTATACCTGGTATCTCTATTTCACTCTCAATGCCTAGCAGCAGGGAATCCTGGAGTGGTGCCATCCTGTGCATGTACAACTAAGGCCCCAACCACAGAGTCATGAGTAATTCCAAACAGACACTGGGGCCCCAACTCTGTGCAGCTCCCTGTTCTCCCTAGACATCCCAGACACCTGACCTTTCCTTAATTCTAATTTTAGTTTCTTCAGTTTAGCAGGACAATGTTGGTCTCCTCTAACTCCAGGCTTCTGTGGTGTTGTCAGGAAATTGTCCTCAAGTAGAGAGTTCACGTATCCAGTGATTCTCTGTCAGACATCTCTATCAGGGGTCATAGCTTGCCCTGTTTATTCTTCACTGCCTGGAAACCATTGTCTTTTATATTTTGTCCTAGTTTTATACATGTTTGTGTTGGAAAGTAATTTAATACAAATTTCTTTACCATGGACAGAAGAAGGCCATTTATCCTTTTATTCAACAACTTAAGATGGAATCTGCTATTGGCTCAAATTTATGTGCCAAAAATATTTCACATGGTACTATAGGATATTTAGCATTTAAATTAAAGAAAACGTAGTTTTTTGTTTGTTTGTTTGTTTGTTTTTAAAGATTTATTTACTTATTTGACTGTGAGAGACACAGTGAGAGAGGGAACACAAGCAGGGGGAGTGGGAGAGGGAGAAGCAGGCTTCCCGCTGAGCAGGGAGCCCGATGTGGGGCTCGATCCCAGGACCCCAGGATCATGACCCGAGCCGAAGGCAGACGCTTAATGACTGAGCCACCCAGGCACCCCTAAAGAAAACGTTGTTAAAGAGGACCACAGTCAGACAGTAGTTAGAGCTGCAAAACAAATTTTGTTCAGGAACTATTGCAATAGGGGTAAAAGACCTCAGTATAGAACTAGGCTCAATTCTAAATACAAGGAAAAGTAGGGATTTATAGCCAAAGAACAGGAAGAAAGGGTTGGTGGGTAGAAAATGACTAAGAGGAGACATTAAAAGTAGGGGATTCTTGCTCAAGGAACGCCAGGTGATAAGATAGCAAGGCTGAGGGATGAAACGTTTGATCAGAGCTATCAAGAGTGATCAGACAATAGGGTGGAGGACTGTCCCCAAACTGACTTAGCAGAATTCCTGCTGCAACTGAGCTATGCAGGCTCAGCAAGGACAGGGGTCAAGGTCGAGGGCTAGTTGAGAAGAGAGTTCAAAGGAGCCTGATTAAAGTGTGGTCAAGGGGAGAGTCTTCGCGTCTACTCTAGACTTTAGAGCCTGATTAAAGTGTGGTCAAGGGGAGAGTCGTTGTCTGAGTCCAGACTTTAGAAACATTGATCATTACTCTATTAGTTTTATTTTATTATGTACAGTATTATGTTGCTGCTGATTTAACATTTTTGAAACAGAGTTGTAGCTAAACAATGAAGAGTATATTTAATGTTACAGAGTTCCTTTTCCTGAAAAACATGTTAATATCACAATACATTAGAAAATCAATATATTCTTAGAATTAAAATAATATACTTATCCAGTCTCATAAACTTTTTAAAATGTAAAGCAACCCTAATTAGAAAGCTTCTTGTCACTTCATGTAATAAATATTTACCTATTCAACAAAAATTTTTTTTATAGATCCAAGGTTGGATTCTTTCTTCAAGTGAGAATGGTAAACATAGTAAGTAGTTAAAGGTGTCTTTAGAGTCATAGAGACCAAGTTTGAAATCCTTCATCTGACTTCTAAAGTGCTTCTAAAAACATATAAATAACCATCTGAGAAAGCTTCCTCAACTGTTCTAAGTATCATATGTAAGATAATAACATGTACTTTCTAGGATTGTGGTGAAAATCATACATTTTTTTTTTAAACTGGCATAGTACGTACTTGATACTAAAAACTCAATATATGTTGAATTATTAAGATTAAGCTCTGATGGCATTATTTGACAATGTTAAATTATATATACTTTAAACTTCTAAAAAATCATTGTAATATAGAGTCTTATTGCTGCTTCACGTCTGTGTCTGTGGAGACAATACAGTCTGAATCCAGATATAGTAGAGTTTATTTACAAAATGATTAAACATTGAAAGACTAACTTGTCATCAAGTCTTCCTCCAGAAACTATTTACATTAAAAGATATCCTTCTGTCTGGAAAGATTTATGTCTACATTTTTAGCTAGATGCCTGGAGCAGTACTTTGAATGTTCTTTCTGCTAAGTGTGCAATTTATCTAGTATCCTCTCTGAGTGAGGATGAGTAGGGGTGTGGAGGAGGAAGGATCTGGGCTGTGTGCTGTACTGTAGAGACAGAAGTTGGCTAGAAAATAAAGGAGCATACCAAAAATAATTAAGCCCAAAGGAGTAAAAACAAGTTTAGAAACTAGCAACTGAAAATAAGTTCTAAGGAAAATGAGGACTGGAAAAATCCCCGGAGGCAATGTTACAAGGTCTACATTTGGAGCAGAGAACCTTTTATAAAATGCCAGTGGAAGAGCCCTTGGTCAGGTGGATGGTTGTTAAGGGCCTTGATCTAGTCAGACAAGCTAAACATGTGTTATTGTTAGGAGAAGGGTATAAGAATTAGAATGACAGGGTATTGAGAAATGTTTCACGCATCACAACGAGAGAAACTTTAAAGAACAAGGAAGAGTTGTAAAGTTAAACTTTGTGGATCTAGAAAGAAACATGAAAAGAAATGCATTAAGGGGATGCATTTGTATCTGAATCAAAAAGTAAGAAAAAAAAACGTGTCTGTTATTAACAGATAAGACTGAAATCAAGAAGAAAGCATTGACCTTGATTAAGTGTCTTTACAGTTTATAATAATTTATAGTGAGCTTTTGGTTTAAAAGAAGATAGGTTAGTTTGGTTTTGGTTTTAAAATTTCAATTATGTACGTAAATATCCCCATGCTTGTACTTATTCTCTGTTTCTAAATTAGAGAGTTAATAAACGGGCTTCTCATTTAAATTCCATCCCTGCTGTTCATGTTAATGCAGACTTCTAATTTGCCACTTATATTAATTTAACTTAATTTAATTTTAAACAGCTTTGTTAACATGTAATTCATAAACACACAAAAACTGAACATTTTAATGCACACAATTTGATGAGTTTGGACATATGAAACAATCACCGCAACATATCTCTCACCTCCAAAAGTATCCTCCTTCCTCTTTGGACTTTTTGTTTGTTTTTTGTTGTTTTTGTTATTGTGTGGTAAGAATACTTAACATGAGATCTTCCCTTTTAATATATTTTTAAGTATACAGTACTGAATTGTTACCTATAAGCTTGTAGTCTAACAGATCTCTAGAGTTTCTTCATCTTGTAAAACTGAAACTTCACACCTGCTAGGCAACTCCCTATTTCTCTTTATCCCCAGGCCTTCACAGCCATCACTCTACTCTTTGTTTCTATGAGTTTGAGAGTTTTTAGATACTTCATATAGTGAATCATTTAGTATTTGTCCTTTTGTGACTGACTTCCAGCTTTATCCATGTTTTTGCAGGAATTCCTCCTTTTTATGGCTGAATAATATTCAATTGTACATAAATACCACACTTATCCTTTCATCAGTCAGTGGAAATTTAGATTGCTTCCATATCTTGGCTATTGTGAATAATCCTGCAATGAACATGGAAGTACAAATATTTCTTCCAGATTCTGAGATTGATTTTTTTCACATAAATACCCAGAAGTAGAATTGCTGGATTATATGGTCATTCTATTTTTAATTTTTGGAGAAGCCTCCATCCTGTTTTCCACAGTGGCTGCACTATTTTATATTCCCACCAACATAAATGATAGTTCTAATTTCTCTATATCCCTGACAACATGTGTTATCCTTTGTTTTTTGTTTGTTTGTTTGTTTTTTGATAATAACTATCCTGACAGGTGTGAGGTTTTACACGTTGGGGTTTTGATTTGCATTTCCCTGATGATTAATAATGTTGAGCATCTTTTCATATACCGGTTGTCCATTTGGGTATCTTTTCAAGTTCTTTGTCAATTTTTAAAAAAGATTTTATTTATTTATTTGAGAGAGAGAGAGCACAAGCCGGGAGAGAGGCAGAGAGTGAGGGAGAAGCAGACTCACTGCTGAGCGGGGAATCCATCAAGGGGCTCAATCCCAGGACCCCGGGATCATGACCTGAGCTGAAGGCAGATGCTTAACTGACTGAGCCACCCAGGCACCTCTATTTGCCCATTTTTTAATCAAGTTATTTGATTTTTTTACTATTGAGTTGTAGGAGTTCCTTACATATTTTAGAAATTAACCTCTTATGAGCTGTATTAATAGCTACATATATCTCATATGTCCCACTACTCTCGCTAACACCTCCACTTTTTCATCCACCCCTAGCAAGCACTTGCCTCTCTTATTTCCTTCTATAGAATCCCTGAACACTATCAATTATGTTTTTCTCAATTATGTTTTTAGCAAGGTTTATTTATGTTTTTCTTGTTTGTTGTGTTTTGTTTATTTTTCTTTTTCTCCCCCAGACAATTTCTGCTTTAGTCTAGCCTGAGGCAAAGAAAGAAACCATTGTGATAAAAAAGAGAAAAAAAAATGCACAAAAACGGAATATAAATCAGTATCTCAGTATTATCCTGGACCTCATATTTGTTTTGGTTTTCTTTAAAGCAGGAAGACAATTTTGACTTAAAGTAGCGCTAAGTCTTTTCTTAATACCTCATAGACCCTGTTGATCTAAGAACCTAGATCTGTCTTTACTTTTCATTGGATTGTTGAATTTCTTCTCTAGATCCCTTTTTCTTCTGCATTTCTTTTATGAATATATAAGACCAGTGATGAATTACCTCCACATTCCTTGCTCTCATTTGTTTGTGACAAAATCTTACTGGCCGTTTTCTTTTAGTTTTTACGGGATTCTTCAAGCTGGTTTTTGTTTTTTTTTTTAAGATTTTATTTATCTATTTGACAGAGAGAAAGACAGTGAGAGAAGGAACACAAGCAGGGGGAGTGGGAGAGGGAGAAGCAGGCTTCCGCTGAGCAAGGAGCCCAACACGGGGCTCGATCCCAGGACCCTGGGATCATGACCCGAGCTGAAGGCAGACGCCTAACGACTGAGCCACCCAGGCGCCCCTCAAGCTGGGTTTTTACTTCACTGATTCAATTTTACTCTTCTCTGCTATTTACTACTTCCTGCTAGGTGATTTTTTTAAAAATTTATAATGATAATTTTCAAAAAAATTAACATTTTCTCTCAAAATTTTAATAAATTCATTGACATCTTAAATCTTGTTAAGATTATAAAAAGAGTATTTTGAAAACACTTCTCCTGCTTATCAGAGTGTTTCTCTAAGAGGTAAACATTTATTCATCTTTATGTAAACTTCCTTCTTTAGAATATTTATATATATATTTGATATTTTTCACTTTGCTTATTCTTTCAGGAATAAGTGTGTTTTTCAGGAAAGTATGTGTTTGCTTCTTATTATGATTAAGATTGTCCTATTAGATTTTTTGTGGGTGCAGTTTAAAAATTTAGTCTTAAACAAAGAAGGAAGAGGAAGGATTATTTTATTTGTATTGTTGTATTGTTAATGGAGAACTGTTTTTCACAGAAAGCAGAGGGAGAGAGTTCTGCAGAGAAGAGTGTGGTATGGAAGGAAAAGTTACCACCATGGGGATTAATTATGATAGCTGGGTATCAGCTTGGGGCAATGTGCTCTTCTCTACATGGAGTTATATAACAAAAATTCAGCTGAGCTGAGCAGGGAGCCTGATGCAGGACTCAATCCCAGGACCCTGGGATCATGACCTGAGCTGAAGGCAGATGCTTAACGACTGAGCCACCCAGGTGCCCCAAGAACTAGTATCGCTTTTTAAAGAACTAATACCCTTAGTATATAAAGAACTCTTAAAATTGGCAAAAGAAATGATGAGACAGTGTTGTAAATAAAACATAATAATGGGATCTTGAACATGTGTAAAGATGTCCAACTTCACACATTATAAGAGAAATGCAGAACAAAACAAGATACTATGCCTACATATTAAGTTGGCAAAAATTTCAAGTCTGACAGCAAATTCTGCTAATAAGGCTAAGAGAAGCAGCACATTTTTTTACTTTGCAGGGCATGGGGAATGTAAAATGGAACACTTGTGAAGAACAATTTGAAAACATCACTTCTAGGAATTTACCCTACAATTAAACCATCATATATATATATATATATATATATATATATATATATATATATATATACACACACACACACACACAGTCTTATCATTCCTTATAGCAGTAGTTATTAATAAAAGAATTGAAATAACTTAAAAAAACAATAGTTCGATTCAGTAATGGTCAGATGCACAGAAAATACTATGCAATTGTGTAAAAGATTGAAAGAGAATTCTACAAATTGATATGGAGCAATTTTCAGGATGTATTTTTAGCAAAAAAAAAAAAAGCAAAATGCAAAGTGTATTTGTATAAAACAGAGGACATCTGAATTAAAATTTATTTTAACTAATTAGTATATTTACTTGCAGTGTGGACTAATACCTTCATGCAATGGATATACTTACTTTATGCAATGGATCAATGGATATATTTATATATTGGCACCTCTTCTGTCCCTCCCATCATAACCTACCCATTTCCAATAAATAAGTAATTTCATTTATTCTGGGTAATTCCTCTGTTTTTCCTGCAAAATAGAATGCCAGCTAAAGAATATATGAAGAATGATAGAATGAAACCATTACCATTAGGCAATCATCATAATATTAAGTATTTCAGGCAAAACTAAAGAGCAAAATTTTGATCAGAAATAGCATATGTAGGTAGTTGTAAAGTATCTTTCCATAAATCGGTTATTAATTATAATGAGAAAAATAGTAACTTTAATTATGATGAGAAAAATAATAACTTTATAGGGCACGAGTTATCCAAATGGTCAAAGTTCACACCATCAACATTGGAACAAACTTACCATGTCTCACCTGATGTGGTGTACTCATGACACAACATCACTTCGGTGGTATTCCTCTCCAAAAGGCACAACCTGAATCTAGTCACGAGAAAACACCAGACAAATACAAACTACAATTGCTTCTTGTTGTTGCTATAAACAATGACTACATACATAGTAGTTCAAAACAACATGAGTTCATTTTCTTGTGGTTTTAGAGATCAAAAGTCTGAAATGGGTTTATGGAGCTAAAATCAAGGTACGGCAGAGTTGTGCTCCTTCAGAAGCCTATGGAGGAAAATCTGTTTTTTTTGTCTTTTCCGGCTTCTAGAGGCTGCCTGTATTTCTTGACTTATGGCCTATTCTTCTGTCGTCAAAGCTAGTGATGTAGCATCTTCATCTCTCTCTCTCCCTCCCTCCCTCCCTCCTCCTCTCCTCCTCTCGTCTCCCTTTTCTCTTCCCTCTCTCTTTTTCTCATTCATTTCTATTCCATTGACAAATATCCTTCTCTGATTTTAACCTTTTTGTAAGTACCCTTATGGTTACTGTACTATCCACCTGGATTATACAAGATAATCCTTCCATCTTGGGATGCTTAAATTAATCATATCTGTCAAGTCCCTTTTGCCATGACAGACACCATAATCACAAGTTTCAGGAATTTAGCAAGTGGACATCCTTAAGAGACCATTATTCAGTCTGCCACAGAGACATTTTACAAAATACCTGGTTCTATCCTAAACAAATGTCACACAAATTTTATGTGTCATGAGACACATAAAATTTGATGAATCATTCCAGTTAAAGGAGACTAAAGATAGATAAAAACTAAATGCAACTCCTGACCTGGGATTGGAAGCTGCATCAAAAAAATTGCTATAAAATATTATTAGGCTAATAGACAGAATTTGAATAACTGAACAATGATTATGTAAATGAATGTCCTTAATTTGAGGAAAAACACATTGAGATATTTAGGAGCAAAAGAGCATATTGCTGTAATATAATCTTAAATGGATTAATCATAGTAATAGGAGAACGATAAAGCAGACGTGGCAAAATATCAACAACTGATTAATCTGTTAAAGGGATCCAGGAGTTCTTTGCAAGATTCTTGTTGGTTTGTCCTGTAAATTTGAAGTTACTTACAAATAAACCAGTATTAACATATACCCCCAGAAGATTTCTTATAATACAATCTTATCAGGTAAGCTCTTCATTATCAGCACTTACACTACAGTTACCCAGAAATGGTCTTCATGATGCCAATGAAGAATAATAGAAAAAAAAATAATCGAGGCTCAGGTGAAAAGGTGCTAGAGGCAAACGTTCAGTGTTGATCCCTGAAATGAGCCTGCATTCAAGTACAATGGGATGGTAATACATCAGACATTACAGTCAGTGGTAAATTAAATTTTTTTTGAGCTACAGAGCATTTCAGAGAATTTTTTAGTCATGGGATACCTGATGCAAGCAATAATTAAGGCAGAAGTGTACATGATAGCTTGGAAGAAAATCACTTTGGAATTTGGCAGCTAAAGGAATTTACAACAGATTATATGACTTTCCAAGCATACTAATTTTGAGATGACAGGGGTTAAAACTGGGATGTTAGCAGGTGGCCTGAAGAGGAAGAGGTAGAGTTATTGCAAAAAAAAAAAAAAAAAAGGAATCAATAGAATGTGACATGCAAGATATGGTGAGACTAAAAGAAAGATAAAACTATGAAAAGGATATTTTTACTTGATTTTTTTTCTTATTAGTTTGGATAACTAAGCAATTAATGGAAACTTTGACAGGAAAATTGGTATGTGAGAATAAATAATTCAATATTTGGCATAATAAGTCTGATCAAATAGTAAGACAAACATTAAGAAATAACCTATAAGAAATTGTAGATTTAGGACCAAATCTCAGTAGACACAAAAAGAAGTTCAGTTGTAAAACTTAGTTATGGAAAGATGCCTACTGATTCTGATATTTTACATTAACATTGGACCTAGTTATTTAATGTTATGGAAACATGGAAAATCTAATATGATGAGAAAGAGAAATCTATTTTAACTTAATCTATTTCCATACTTACACAGCAATAAGCTGTCAGTTTATGCACTTGCACATTTCCATTTTCTTTCAAGATAAAATGGATTTTGTATGTGCAACTTGTCTCTAATTTTATCACATAATGTTATTTTAAGGCAATGTAGCAGATCTATTTTTGTCAAGATAGCATCATAATTTTAGAACCTGTGTGAAAAGTAACTTCAAAATCTATAAAATCACATATAAATTGTTATCATTAATTCTGCTTGGTACTTTTCAGGAAAAAAAATCATTCACTTCCTCTTTAAATTATGCAGTATAAACTTTGCTATGTTAATGGGTTTTGCAAAACTGATGATTATTACTCAGTACTTACTTAAATACTCTACAGATTGTGTTTTATATCTTTTTTACACTTCCTGTTGCTCTAATCTTCTGAAGAATTCCCAATTGAAAACATTTCTCTCTTTCCAATGGTCCCTCTGTATTTCTAATGCCAGTGGGCTGCATTCCATTGGATCTCATATTTGTGTACCATCCTTTAAAAAAATAATCTCCATTATCATACACCACATTCATTGAGCACTTGCAATGCATTAAATATTACATGAAGTAAGTGATATTTAAGTATGATGTATTAGTTCCCTATTACTTCTGTAACAAATTACCACATACATAGAGCCTTGGAAAAAAATGCAAAATTATTTTCTTACATTTCTGGAAGTTAGAAGTCTTAAAAACAAGCAAACAAAGGTGTTGGTAGGGCTGTATTCCTTCTAGAGGCTTCATGAGAGAATCTGTTCCCTTGTCTTTTCCAGCTTCTAAAGGCCAGCTACATTTCCTGCCCCCTTCCTCCACCTTCAAAGTGAATTATTTCAATCTCTGCTTTCAGTTGCCCCAGCTCTTTCTTCTCCCCTTGATCTTCTTACCTCCTTCTACAATGGCTTTTTGATTACATTGGCCCATCCAGATAATCTGGGATAATGTTCCTTTCTCAAAATTCTTAATCTTATTACATCTTCAAAGACACTTTGCCAGAGAATATTCTAGGGATTAGGAGATGGACATCTTTGGGAAACCATTATTTTGTCTACTCATGAGTCAGAGAGATAAATATCTTTCCAATGTCACTCGGCTCGTTAGTTAGCAGAGGTCAGAATAAACCCAGAATTTTATGACTCTGAAAGCAGTCCCCACACATTGTGGCCTTCCTGGATCGCTCTTACAGCCTCCATCCTTTGGAAGCCTTCTAACTACTTTTACTCCCAACAGGAGTACCAGAAACCACACATGCTTCACATATTGATGACCGTGGAAATGAAATAGCCATGGAATATCTGCTTTACTCCTTCAGAAGTAGTATGGGCATATATTACTTCACTGCAAGCTTTGGTAAGCTTTTTATAGTTCTTATTTTTCACTGCTAGACAAAGGATATAGAATTGGGTTGTTCGATTTTGATCCTAAAAAAAATCTCTTCTGACCTTGCTGCTTTCCTGCATATACAGAGAACATATCAACAATATGATGTATGGTTTGCTCACATCCTCCACAGTTGTTGAGTTTTCAGATCATATGTTCTAGATATAGATAAGCCTGTCGATTATTATGCTAGTGTCTGAAACAGGAAAACCAAAACAATTGTCATGCCTCCATTAAGGAATACTCCTGGGCTATTTGAAAAGGCATATTATTCATTATATTTTTATTTTCTAGAAGGAGTTTGGAATAAGATAACTACCAAGAATAGTATATTTAAACATATAATATATTTTATACTATACTATTTAAACATATATGTTTAAATATACTACAATTACGTATTAATCCATTTCATACTCTGTTTTTAAGGGAAAACATATTAATTTTTAGCAGAAGTTCTTACATTGCATCTAAGAGCACTATCCAGACTAAGTAAATTGTACCATATAGAGATGTATTGCCAAAAAAACAAAACGAAAACAAAAATACAATTTTCTAGCACAGAACTTTCCCATATATGGCATTTATTTATAAATCTCTTGTTTGTATTTAAATAATTTGAGTGTGATCAAGCTACTGTGCAATAGTTCTTGCAGAAGGTCCATTGATAATTAACTGAGGGAATATATTATAAAGGTGTTTTATAAAAACTATGTGCTTAAAAATAACACAGACTGTTATTTTTTGAGCAATTTCTATGTACCCAGTATTATAATAGATGATGATATTTACAATAACCTTTCAAAGTAATGGTTTCTCCATTTTAAAGATTCTTAAATCTCAAATCTCTCAAATCTCTTAAATCTCTTAAATCTCAAAGAATTTAACCTGACTGGTCAGACTATAGAGGTTATTTTATTGTGTCCAGCTTTTTGAGTAACATTAAAGAATCTAGCATTTCCAAGAGTGGTAACCATAATGAAAAAATGACTCAAATCTTCATAATATAAAGTTAAAGGCTTCGTAATATCTAGGGTGTATTATGCCTGTCTTTTGGAAGGTCTAGATTTGTTCTGTGTATTCCTAGAAGATATTTACACTTTGAACTTATATTCACTGAATATTTTGTTAGTCATTCTGCTAGATGCTGAGAAATAGTGCAGTTAACCATAAAGATATGTGGCCTTTTATGATCATTTCTACAGCTCTGTTGGGAGAGAAAGACATTAAAGAGATAGAGTTCCTAGAGATAGTCCAAGATGGCAGAGGAGTGGGAGATCTTAGTTTTATCTGGTCCCAGGAATTTAGCTAGGTAGCTATCAAATCATTCTGAATACCTGTGAACTCAACCAGAGATATAAGAAGAGAATAGCTGTAACTCTCTACACATAGAAAAATGACAATTTTCTGCAAGGTAGGAGGTGCTGAGAAGTGAATCCATGGCAATAAATGGAATGATAGACCTCGGGGGGAGGAAGCCTCTATAAGCTGACACCAGAAAGTGATATAGGAGCTGAGAGTAAAATCAGAACTTTTTTAAAAGTCTGCTCCAGTGAGGGACTTCTGGGCTTGAAAGACAGGTGGCAAAGTGGGGCAGAATCCCAGGTGGGAGAGTGTGGTCTCAGGATCCCTGGGGTCACAGGAAGACCAGGGATGCCTAAGTGCCCCAGAGTTCCTAGGCATCAGACCAGGGGAGCTGGCTGTGGGCTCTCAGTTTGGGGTTGTCATATACCATGATCTGAGGCATGGTCGGGTGACCGCTCTCTGAGCAGAGGCCCTGCAAGTGGCAGAATTGCTGGGAGACACCCCCCCTTCGGGGGGGAAGAGCAGAGCAGGTGTGCACCTCAGGAGTTTGCAGGGTTTGGAGACTCAAAATTGGGTCGTGTGCTCAGTCACAGGCTGGGAGAGCAGATGGAGACCAGGGAGACAGGAGTGATTGACTGCTTTTCCCTGAGGGTGCACAGAAGAGTGAGGCCCTGAGCTTTCTTCTCTAGGGCTGAAGATTAGGAGGCCATCATTTTCATTCTCATCTTCTAAAGTGGCATGGAAAGCCTTCAAGGAACAAAAGCCACAGAGAGAAAACCAGAGCAGATTACTTAGCCTGGCCCCCTGGCAAGGGCAGTGCAATTCTGCCCAGGACAGACACTTGAGAATCAGCACAACAGACCTCTCCCCAGAAGATAAGCAAGAACATCCAGACAAGATCAAGTTTACAGATCACTGAGAACTGCAAAACTCCAGTGCTAGGGGAAAATAGTATATAGAATTCATGGGTTTTTCCCCCACAATTCTTTAGTCTTTCAATTTTAATTTTTTTCTCTTTCCTTTTTCAACCAATTTATTTTATCAACTCTTTTTTAAAAATCTTTTTTAAATTTTCGTCTTTACAGTTACATTCTCTCCTTTCATTGTATTTAAATTTATTTTTGTATATTTCTTTCTTTACAATTTTGGGATGCATTTTCTTCTAACAAACACACCAAAATACACCCAGAATCTAGTATATTGCTCTGTTCTCTTCACCTGATAATATTTTCTCTTTTTTATCCCTTTTTCTTGTTTTTTTGTTAGTCTTTTTAAATTTTTATTTTTACAGTTACATTCTATCCTTTCATTGTATTCAATTTTATTTTTGTATATATATATATAAGGTTTTCTTTCCTTACAATTTTGGGTTGTAGTTTCTTCTGAAAAACAGATCAAAGTACACTCAGGATATAGTATATTGCCCTGTTATGTTCTCCTGTCTGATTATATTCTCTCTCTCTCCCTCTCTTTTTAATATAAATTTAATTTTTTTTTTTTTTTTTTCAGTTTCAGGTCTCTTCTGATTTTTTAGTATATATTTCTCTGGGGTTGTTGTTGCCATTTTAGTATTTTGTCCTCTTGTTCATCTATCCTTCTCTGGACAGAATAACAAAACAGAAAAACTCACCTCAAAAAAGAGAACAAGAGGCAGTACTGACTTCCAGAGACCTAATCAGTATGGATATAAGTAAGATATTAGAACTAGAGTTCAGAATAACAATTATAAAGATACTAGCTGGGTTTGAAAAAGCATGGAATACACTAGAGAATCTCTTTCTGGAGAAAAAAAAGAACTAAAATCTAATGAAGTCAAAATCAAAAAGGCTATTAATGAGATGCAATAAAAAATGGAGGCTCTAACTACTAGGATAAGTGAGGCAGAAGAGAGAATTAGTGATACAGAAGACATAATGATGGAGAATAAAGAAGCTGATAAAGAGAGAGACAAACAACTACTGGATCATGAGGGGAGAATTTGAGAGATAAGTGATACTATGAAGCAAAACAATTTAGAATAATTATATCTCAGAAGAAAGGGGAGGAGTGGCAGAAAGTATATTGGAGCAAATTATAGTGGAGAATTTCCCTAATCTGGGGAAGGAAGCAAGCATTTCAGTCCAGGAGGCACAGAGACACGCCCCTCTCCACAAAATCAATAAATAGGTTAACATGTCAACATATAATAGTGAAACTTGCAAATCTCAGAGACAAAGAGAAAATCCTGAAAGGGGTCCATAACCTACAAGGACAGAAACAGTAAACTGGCAGAAGATCTATCCACAGAAACCTGCAGGCCAGAAAGGATTGGCATGACATATTCAGGGTGCTACATGAGAGAAATATGCAACGAAGAATACCTTATCCAGCAAGGATGCCATTCAAAATAGAAGAGATAAAAATCTTCCAGGACAAACAGAAACTAAAAGAATTTGTGATCACTAAACCAGCCCTACAAGAAATATTAAAGGGGATCCTTTAAGAGAAGAGAGAACCCAAAAGTAACATAGACCAGAAAAAGAACAGAGACAATATACAGAAGCAGTGACTTCACAGGTAATACAATGGCACTAAACTCATATCTTTCAATAGTTACTCTGAATGTAAATGGGCTAAATGCCCCAATCAAAAGACACAGGGTATCAGATTGGATAAAAAAGCAAGACCCATCAACATGCTGTCTGCAAAAGACTAATTTTAGACCCAAAGACACTTCCAGATTGAAAGTGAAGGGGTGGAAAACCATTTATCGTCTTAATGGACATAAAAAAAAAAAAAAGCTTGGGAGCAATCCTTATATCAGACTAATTAGATTTTAAACCAAAGACTGTAATAAAAGATGAGGAAGGACACTATATCATAATTAAAGGTTCTATCCAACAAGAAGATCTAATAATTGTAAATATTTATGCCCCTAGCGTGGGAGCAGCCAATTATATAAGCCTATTAATAACAAAATAAAAGAAACACATTGATAATAATACAATAATGGTTGGGGACTTTAAGACCCCACTCACAGCAATGGACAGATCATCTAAGCAGAAGATCAACAAGGAAACAATGGCTTTGAATGACACACTGGATCAGAGGGCCTTCACAGATATATTCAGAGCATTTCATCCTAAAGCAGCAGACTACACATTTTTCTCAAGTGCCCATGGAACATTCTCTAGAACAGATCACATACTGGGTCACAAATCAGGTCACAACTGGTACCAAAAGATTGGGATCATATCCTAAATATTTTCAGACCACAATGCTTTGCAAGTTGAACTCAGTCACAAGAGGAAATTTGGAAAGAACTTAAATACATGGAGGCTAAAGAGCATCCTACTAAAGAATGAATGGGTCAACCAGGAAATTAAAAATTAATTTTAAAAAATATGGAAACAAATGAGAATGTAAACACAACTGTTCAAAACCTTTGGGATGCAGCAAAGGCAGTCTTAAGAGGGAAGTATATAGCAAATACAAGCCTTTCCCAAGAAACAAGAAAAGTCTCAAATACACAACCTAACCTTATACCTAAAGGAGCTGGACAAAGTACAACAAATAAAGCCTAAACCCAGCAGGAGAAGAGAATTAATAAAGATCAGAGCACAAATCAATGAAATAGAAACCAAAAGAACAGTAGAACAAATCAACAAAACTAAGGGCTGCTTCTTTGAAAGAATTAATAAGGGATGCCAGGGTGGCTCAGCTGATTAAGTGTCTGCCTTTGGCTCAGGTCATGATCCCAGGGTCCAGGATTGAGTCCCGCTTTGGGATCCTTGCTCAATGGGGAGCCTGCTTCTCTCTCTGCCTGCCACTCCCCCTGCTTGTTCTCTCTTTCTCTCCTCCCACCCCCGACAAATAAATTAAAAAAAAAAAAATCTTTAAAAAAACTGAAAGAATAAGATTGATAAACCCTTGGCCAGACTTATCAAAAAGAAAAGAGAAAAGACCCAAATAAATAAAATCATGAATGAAAGAGGAGACATCACAACCAACACCAAAGAAATACAAACAATTATAACAACTTATCACATTATGAGCAACTATATGCCAAATAACTAGGCAATCTGGAAGAAATGGATGCATTCCTAGAGATGTATAAACTACCAAAACTGAACCAGGAAGAAATAGAAAACCTGAACAGACCCATAACCAGCAAGGAAATTGAAGCAGTAATCAAAAATCTCCCAACAAACAAGAGCCTAGGGCCAGATGGCTTCCCAAGGGATGCTACCAAATGTTTAAAGAAGAATTAATATATATTCTTCTGGAGCTTTTTCAAAAAAATTGAGATGGAAGGAAAACTTCCAAACTCTTTCTATGAGGCCAGGATTACTTTGATCCCAAAGCCAGAAAAAGACCCCACCAAAAAGGAGAATTACAGACCAATACCCCTGATGAACATGGATGCAAAAATTCTCACCAAAACACTAGCCAATAGGATCCAATAGTACATTAAAGGGATTATTCACCATGACCAAGTGGGATTTATTCTTGTACTGAAATATTGGTTCAACATCCACAAATCAATCAATGTGATACACTACATAAATAAAAGAAAGGGCAAGAACCATATGATCCTCTCAATAGATGCAGAAAAAGCATTTGACAAAGTACATCATCATTTCTTGATTAAAACTCTTCAGAGTGTAGGGACAGAGGGTACATACCTCAATATCATAAAAGCCATCTATGAAAAACCTACAGCAAATATCATTCTCAATGGGGAAAAACTGAGAGCTTTTCCCCTAAAGTCAGGAACAGGGCAGGGATGTCCACTCTCACCACTGCTATTCAACAGAGTACTAGAAGTCTTAGCCTCAGCAATCAGACAACAAAAAGAAATAAAAGGCATCCTAATCGGCAAAGCAGTCAAACTCTCACTCTTTGCAGATGACATGATATTCTATGTGGAAAACCCAAAAGACTCCACCCCAAAATTGCTAGAACTCATTTGGGAATTCAGTAAAGTGGCGATAAATAAAAAGATAGAAACACTAAAGCTGCACACAAACTTGTGTGCCCTTCCCAGTCCCAACCCACCCTGAGAATCTGTGGAAAGCAAAGGCAAAACAAGAAAACCTGAGGGCAAAACAAAGAGGGAAATTAACGACTGTGTGTGTTTGTCTGAGACTACTACCAAGAAGACTATCTATCCTAAGTCTAAAATTACTAAAAGACAACAATAACAACAATACCACAGTTCTGGCCAGAAAATAGCATGGGCTGCAGGGAAGGTATTCCAATGTGCATGTGATTTAAAGAGGCAGGCAGGGTTGAAATGGGCAATCCTGGAACCAGATGCACAACTCTGGGAAAGTAAAAAGTGAAAAAAAAGAAACACCAAAAACCCAAAAAACAAAACAAAACAAAAGCAAGAGGAAGAGGAGAAAAGAAGAGAAAAGGAAAAGGAAAAGAAAGGAAAGGAAAGGAAAAAAAAAAAAAACAAGAAGAGAGGAAGAAAAGAAGCAGCCTTTGGCAACTGGGTGATAAAAAAAAAAAAAGGCACTGTTACGGACTGAATGTTTGTGTCCCACAAATTCAATATGCTCAAATCCTAACCCTCCACTGAGATGATCCTGGAAGGTGGAGTCTTTTGGAAGAAATTAGGTCATGAGCATGAACTGCTCATGAGTGGGATTCATGGCCTTATGAAAGAGACCCCAAAGAGCTCTTTTCCTGCCATGTGAGGTCAGAAGGAGCAGTTAGCTGTTTGTAACCTGGAAAAGAATCCTCACCAGAACCTGACATGCTGGCACACTGGTCTTGTACTTCCAGCCTCCAGAGCTGTGAGAAACAAATATTTGTTGTTTAAGCCACTTGCCAGCCAGGTAAAGCCCTTGGAATTGCCTACGGATGGGCCTGAAAGATCACACATAGGATTTTGGCCAGGAGCCAGACTCTTCATATATAAGGACTGTGTTATTAAGCAAAAATCTATAAGAGGTGCAAAGAGACATAAATATAAACATAATAATAGAAGACTTTAAAGCATCTTTTTGAACAATTGTCCAAAACCCAGTAGCAAAAAAAAGACATGAACACATAATTCTATGTATATCATATATTAATATACATCATATAAATCATATGATATTATCATATATCAAATATTATATTAATATATGGAACTAAAATATGAAAGAATGTTTAAATTCCCTCACAATTAGAGAAATGTAAATTAAAGCAATATTTAAATAACGTTTCTCATCTATCAGACTGGCAAAAATTGAAAAGTATGAGTACACATTCTGTTGGCAAAGTTGTAGGGAAACAGACATGCTTCCATATTGTTCATTGAAATGCAAACTTGTATAATCCTTCCAAGAGGAATCTGGCAATATGTAACAAAATTACAATGTATTTACCTTTTGACCCAGTAACCCCACTGCTAAGAAACTACTGGAAAATGTACCTGCAACCATAGATATGCACCAGGTTACTCACTGCAGCATTATTTGTAATTGACACATATTAAAAACACAGTGCCCAGACCTAGAAGAATGGTTGGAAACACTTGGTATATCCACACACACACAAAATACTATCTGGCTGTAAAAAGACCGAGGAAATCTCTATAAACTGATTTGGAATCATTTCCAGGATCTGCAAAAAGCAAGATGCAAAAGAGTACAGATACATGCTATCCTTCATGTAAGAAAGGGGATCTAAGGGGAAAATACATCTATAGTTTTATATCTTAATCTATTAGGGCTGCTATAACAAAATACAGCAGACTGGATGGCTTATAAATAACATACATTTCTCGCAGTTCTGGAGACCAGAAGTCCAAGATCAGGGTGCCTGATCATGGTTGGGTGAGGGTGCTCTTCCAGGTTGTGGATTTATCGTGTCCTCACATAAGTGGAGGGGGCTATGGAGCTGGAGCTCCCTAGTATCTCTTTTCAGGAAATGCCCTGATCCCATTCATGAGGGCTCCATCCTCATGACCTAATTACTCTCAAAAACTCTACCTCCTAGGGGTGCCTGGCAGGCTCATTTGGAGCCTGCTTCTCCCTCTCCCTTGACCCCTCCCTCCTGCTTGTGCTCTGTTTCTCTCTTAAATAAAAAAAATCTTAAAAAAAAAAAAAAAAAAAAAAAAAGCAAAACAAAACTACCTCCTAATACTATCATATTGGGTATTAGGATTTCAACATATGAACATATGAATTTGGGGTAACACATTCAGACCATTCAGACACACATACACACACACACATTTGTGCAAAAGAAAATTAAGATCGTTAACCCAGAAACTAAAGAGATTGATTACTTTAATGGGATTGGATGGGACTGGATGGGAAAAGGGTGAAAAGAAAGAAGAACTGAGTAATAGGAACGGGAAGGAAGGGACATTACAATGAGTGTACTCCGTATAGTTTTTACTCTTAGAATTGTATTCATGTTCACATGCCCCCGAATAAGTATTTAAAATTACTTAATGGTTTTGGATGTGGTGGGAACCCAAATTGGAATACACACAGTGAAAAAAACAAAGCTCACGATATTACCAATGAAAAATATAACCACACTAAAGGAGGTAAGCAACGTTAAAAAGTTAGGATAAATCTTTGACCCCGAGGATTTATAGGTTCATCAAATTAGGCTTTTCAGACACCGACATTTAACAAAAGCAGTGATTATGTCTCTAATTTTCAAAATAGCATTTGGGCCACGTTTGCTACATAGTCTAAGCTCAACAAATGGATGAATGATGAATTTTAAATGTAAACGGTTATTCAGTCTTCATTTAGCTGTGGTTTTCAACTGGTTTTGACTTTACACCATAGGGGACATTTAGCATTGTCTCGAGGAACGGTTTTTGGTGTCAAAACTGTAGAGAGGGAAGTTGCTACTGCCATCTAGTGGGTTGCTAGTGGCATCTAGTGGGAGAGGTCAGACTATCGCTAAGCATTACACAAGGCACAGAATATTCCGTCTACAAAAAAATGATCTAATCCAGAATGTCAAAACTGCCAAAACTGTTGAGAAACCCTGCTTTAGACTAATGCAGCTGTGATAACTAGTAATAGGTTAACGAAGATCTGTACTTTCCAATATGTAAATGAAACAAAATCAGTGTTCAAGATCCTCCATATGAATTAATATAAGCAGATGCAAGTGTTATCCAAAAAGTATTTATATAAAATTTTTAGAAAGCAATGATAATTGCATTGATTTTTAGTAAAGTGGAAAAACAATCCCTTTTCTGTTGTTTCAGTATTGTGGTGAAAATCACAGATATTAATTCAGGTTTGTCCAACATCTGATCAGAGAACTATATGTTCTCTTTTGGGAAGTGAAAATATCTTTTAAAAAACTCATCAAACACTCTAATTACTCTATTCTTTGTTCTGCACAAAAATTAGCCACAGATTCCTGCAGAAAACAAGGATGCAGATGTTGCTTCTACGCTCAGCTGGATGATTTCATTAAAGCCAAATTACAAACTCAAATATATGTTTCAGTCTCTTCTCTCCCTTATGGCTGTAGCATTTTAAGGCCTAGTTTATCAACTTTATATAAAATACAGACTAAGAAATATGCTTGAGATATCACTTTTGAGATATCAAAATCACGTCAACGAAAACATAATTTTCATGCATTTTTAAATCGATTTTTCCACACGTTCTACTATTAAGTGTATTTCTCAAGTGGAATTTCTGGAAGTTCTGAGGACATTATTGAATTCAGAGAGTTCAGCATGCCACCACTTTTAAAATCTCTTTCTATACCAAGAATGTTCAATTATTTTCCTAGCAGAAATATTTGCTCTCACCGACCACTTGATCATGTTAGTCAATCAGATGTATTATGTGAATCACTGAGTCTTTCACACTTAATAGTTAAGACATAGTCTCATTGCATGTGGTCTAGTACATTATATTACTGTGTCCTTTTATAAGTGATATAAAAGTAGTTTATTGTTATAATTCATTTTTAAACACAAAATAATATGAAATAATTTATAAATTTTCTGTAATTTCCAAGTAACTTAGGCACAAGTGAAATAGTGTGAGAAACATTTAACTAGGCAATGCGTATGATTTGGGCTCAAGTGGATTATTTAATTACTGACATATTCCTGTGAGACAAAACAAGTGGCTTTCCAAAAATAAATACTCAAAGAAACTTTTTGCCTAATATAATTTTTAAAAGTCTGCCCTGAAAAAAAAAAAAAGTCTGCCCTGAGATCAGTATACTTAAGCTAAAATTATACCTCACAACACTTTAATTCTAAATAGGATTTTTAAAAGCAGTGAAAAAAATGATAATTTTTTTTTGCTTTTTAAAAGAAGTTTTTATTTTAATTCCAGTCAGTTAACACTGATGTTAACACAGTGTTATATTAGTTTCAGGTGTACATTATAGTGATTCAACACTTCCATATATCACCCAATGCTCATCATGAAAAGTGTGCTCCTTAATCCCCATCACCTATTTCACTCATCCCCCCACCCACCTCCCCTCTGGTAACCATTATTGTCTTTATAGTTAAGAGTGTGTTTCTTCGTTTGTCTCTCTCTCTCTTGCTTATTTTTTTCCTTTTGCTTGTTTTTTGTGTGTGTCTTAAATTCCACATGAGTAAAATCCAATGGTATTTGTCTTTCTCTTACTGACTTAAAAATGATAATTTTAACAGGAAGCTAACAATCGTAAAAACAGCAATAGATTTCCTTCCTTTTTAAAGCTAAATAGTGTTCCATCTTATATATACACATTTTCTTCACCCATTGTTCCGGAGGTGGACATTTAGGTTTGTTTCTCTATCTTAGCTATTGTAAATAACTCTGCAATAAACATGGAATTGCAAATATTTCTTCACAATTCCAATTTCATTTTTCTTTTTTTGGATATATATCCAGAAGGGGATTGCTGGATCATATTGTAGCTCTATTTTCAATTTTTTGCAGAACCTCCATACTTTTTTCCATAATGACTGCACCATTTTACTTTCCCACCAAGAGTTCTAATTTCTCCACATCCTCACTAACACTTGTTATCTTCTGTTTTTATGATAATAACCTTCTTACCAGATGTGAGGTTGTATCTTATTGAGCTTTTCCTTTACATTTCCCTGATGATGAGTGATGTTGAGCCTCTTTTCATACATCCGTCGGCCATATGTATTGGAAAAATGTCTACTCAAGTCTTTTGCCCATTTATTGATTGGATTATTTGTTTTTAGTGGTTTTGCTTTTGTATTTTATTTGCTACTGAGTTAATGGAGGTCCTTACACATTTTGGTTATTAACCCCTTATCAGATACATGGTTTGCAAATCTTTTCTCATAGTCCGTAGGCTGCCTTTTCACTTTGTTAAGTGCTTCCTTTGCCTTGCAGGAGCTTTTTAGCTTGATGTAGTCCCACTTGTATACTTTTGCTTTTGTTACCTGTGTTTTTAGTGTCATATCTAAGAAATCATTGCCAAAACCAAGGTCAGGAATATTTCCCTTATGTTTTGGTTTTCTTCTAGGAATTTTATAGTTTCAAGTCTTATTCTGTTTCAAGTCTTTAATATCTTTTGAGTCGATTTTTGTATAATAATGTAAGATAAGTGTCCAATTTCATTTGTTTTTAATGTGAATATCCGGTTTATATGGAATTATCAAGGCTTAAAAAAGAAAATCCTGTGAGAACATGAATGAACCTTGAGGAAATTATGCTAAGTGAAATAAGCCAGTCACAGAAGGACTATGAGTGCATGATACCGCTTTTATTAGCTATATAAAATAACTAAATACACAGAATCAGTCAATGGAATGGTGGTGGCCAGGGGCTGTGAAGGGGAGGCAAAAGGAGTTGCTATTTGTCAGGTATAAGGTTTCAGTTACGCATGATGATTAAGTTCTAGACATCTGCTGTATGACCTTGTGCCTATAGTTAACAATATGGTGTTATATACACACAATTTTGTTAAAAGTGTAGATCTCATGGTAAGTGTTCTTACAAAAAAAAAAAAAAAAAAACACACAAGAAGCTACTATTTACTGCCCACCTGCTGTGGCTGTTATCTCATTAATAGTGATAATAGTTGTATAAGGAAGATTTGAGTTGCTCCATTTTACCTCTGAGAAAATTAAGAGCCTAAGATGGTCGGAGAATTTAGTTCCTAAAGTTATAGAGCATATAAAAGGCAATAGTAAGATTATGAACACAGGTCAGGAAAATTTTGATTCCATATAATTGCCAACAGACTATCTTCCAAATTTGCATTCTTTGTCTTTAAACCATCCAACAAGGCTTAAAGGAACGTGGATTGTCTCTTCGGTTGTACTTGTGAACAATCTAAGTTAGGATAATTCAGGAAACCATGTTATTTCATTTCAAAATCAGTTTTACCCAAAATATAAATTGCTCTTTTTCTAAAGGCTGTATATGAGATGGAAACTGTGAAATCATATTCTCTAGCTTCAGATCTCTACCATGTCACTTACTCTCTTTGTGACAATCAGAAAGTTATTTAACTCCTTTGTTCCTCAAAATCCTTCATTACCATGTTTGTAAAATTATTAAAGCTATTAAATAAGATAACATGTGTAAAATGCCTAACATAACACTTCAAACTTGCACAATGTCATATGCCAATTATATCTCAATGAAGTTGGAAAAAAAATAAAAGTTACCACCTCACTTTCTTCACCACATTATTCTACAGAATGCATAGTAATTTCACAATCTGTGCTATTTTTCCATGTATCTATGTACTTGTTTATTGTCTGTTTCCAATATAAAATTTAAAAAAATTCTCAAAGCAAAAGAAATCTAACCTATAAGATGTATGCAGTTAATGGCAGCTACTGTTGTCACTGGTGTTTTATTGTTGATATTATCAATATTACTGCAGGATAGCATATAGAACCTAGATGACCATATAAGGACCTATGATTCCATCTAACTTGCCTCATACACATCATTAAATATGATGCCAGAGTGATCTAGTTAATGGCATCTGTCTCTTTAGCTCTCACATCTTTGCATTCTTCTCAGAAAATCTTGTTTCTTGTTTCTAATATACCCCATAGGTTATGAATTCTAAAGCTATTAGAAGGATTATACTTTTCTAAGAACTTACCCTTTGTTTAACTAGGTGGGCAAGAAAAATATCAAAAAATATCAAGTGGAATCAATTTTTGGAGTAAACATTTGATTTCCCTTTCATAAAATCACAATTCTGTCTATGATAAAGTTTTCAAGATTATCCGGAATGTCAGAATTGTGTGCACACAAACTAAGTTACTTTCATGCACCTTTTACTTCCTACTCTTTTGGAGAGTAAAGAATATTTTTCTGATCAGGAATCAATACATATCTTAAATCTTAGGCAGTAATTTTTAAGTTTTAAATTTAATTTTAAATTAGTTTATTGTTATTGTAAAACAATTTAACCTTGGGTATGGCCACCAAAAATTCTATTCTTTACTAAATAAGGGAAAATAAAAATGACTTTTTTATTTTATTAGTTTTTATAAATAATTTTAAAAGTAAAATTATTAATAACCTCTATATAATAACAAACATATCTATTGTGCATATCCATAATTATTATTTAGAATTCATACACAAAGGAAATTTTATATCAAAATATATTCTCAGTTTTATTAACTTGAAGAACTTATAGAAGCTGTTAATGTTATTTGCCTTACCTTGTTGACAAATTTGTATAATTGTTAACCTTTAAACAACAATAATAAAAATGTAATAGCATAAAACGTTTTTAGAATACCCCAAAATTTACACACCATACTCATCTATTTAAACTTAAAGCTGAATTAATAGCATTTACCCAAAATGTACATATTAACTTCTTTATTCAGCTTTTTCAGAATTCATGATCTATCTCAGCAAATAATGGTACACCTCAGTCCCAGTTATATCAGCCCATAGCTCTTCAGTGTTAATCCATAAACCAAGATATGTTGTTTTCCATATATCTCTGCTATCTAGAATAAAAAAATATGCTGTCATATATTGAATTTCTTATATTTTGGTAATGCTTTTCTCTTTGTGTCATAATCTATCTATATAAAAATTTTCATAGGTTCATAGTAATTTAGAATAGTCCAGGAGACAAACCTAATATTTTAAAAATATAATGTAGGTCTTAGGAAAGAAAGGAAGCTCAAGAAATTTTGGACTGCTGGTGCCTGGCTGTCTCAGTCAGTGGAGCACGTGACTCTTGATCTTGTGGTTGTGAGCTTAAGCCCCAAACTGAGTGTAAAGATTACTTGAAAATAATAAAAAAAAATCTTTAAAAGAAAAAGAAAAAGAAACCTTAGACTAAGCCCAGTAATTTCTTTTTTTTTTTTAAAGATTTTATTTATTCTTTTGAGACACAGAGATACAGAGAGAGAGAGCATGAGCAGGGAGAGAGGCAGAGGGAGGAGAAGCAGGCTCCCCGCTGAGCCAGGAGCCCGATGCGGGGCTCGATCCCAGGACGCCGGGATCATGACCTGAGCCGAAGGCAGATGCTCAACCATCGGAGCCACCCAGGCGCCCCTAAGCCCAGTAATTTCAAGGAAGTAAAGTATTAATAATAATGAAACATTTGTAGAGTGCTTACTACCTCTCAGGCATTGTCCTGTCACCATACATTCATTAGCTCTCTTAATCCTCATAACCACTGTATGAGGAAGCACTTTGTTATTATTCTCATTTTCCAGAAGAGAGACGTAAGACACCAAAAGGAGAAATAACTTGACCAAAGTCACATAGCCAATAAATGTTTAAGGCAGAACTTGAACCCAGATTCTTCCCACTAAGCTCTATGTTATACTTCCTCATAAATCATGTGTTTTTAGAGTGTACTTCAGTTTACTAAATCTTTTCATGTGCTTTACCCTATTTAAAAATATCATTTTATTATTATTTGAAATAAATATTGTGCATATTCACTTGAGTTAACTGTGGATGAGAAGTTTATTACATTGACTAAGAGAAACAGCAAGTAAGAGAAAAAACTAGAGACATGTATTGAACTGCCTGGTTTCTAAATATTCAGTATTTGTGTTTGCACAAAATTCATATGTTGAAATTCTAAGTCCAAGGTGATGGGTTTAGGAGGTGAGGCATTTGGCAGATGACTAGGTCAGAAGGGCAGTACCCATGTAAAAGAGGCTTCAGAGAGATCCCTCACTCCTTCTACCATGTGAGGACATGAGAAGGCACCATCTATGAACCAGAAAGCAGACCCTCAACAAACAATAGATCACATGTACCATGATCTTGGAATTCCCAGCCTTCAGAACTGTGAGAAATAAATTTGTGTTAACCCACAGCTAACATCATCCTTAATGAGGACAAACTGAGACAGGGCTATCCATGTTATATTCAACATACCATGTATATTCAGCAGAGTACTGGAAGTACTGGCCACAACAGACAACAAAAAGAAATAAAAGACATCCAAATTGGTAAGGAAGAAATAAAACTTTCACTGTTTGCAGATGACAGGATACTGTATATGAAAAACCCTAAAAACTCCACCAAAAAACTGCTAGAATTGCTAAACAAATTCAGTAAAGTTGAAGAATACAAAATCAATGTACAGAAATCTGGGGCATTTGTATACACCAATAATGAAGCAGCAGAAAGAAAAATTAAGAAAACAATCCCATGTACAACTGCACCAAAAATAATAAGATACCTAAGAATAAGCCTAACCAAAGAGGTGAAAGACCTGTACACTCAAAACTAAAAACCACTGCTGAAAGAAACTGAAGACAGCACAAAGAAATGGAAAGACATTCTATGCTCATGGATTGGAAGAACAAATATTGTTAAAATGTCTATGCAAAACAATGAATTATGGAACACTACATCAAAAACTAATGATGTAATGTATGGCGATTAACATAACATAATAAAATAAAATTAAAAAAAAAAGTCTATGTGACCCAGAGCATTTAATGCAATCCCTATCAAAATACCAACAGCATTTTACACTGAGGTAGAACAAACAATCCTACAATTTGTATGGAACCACAGAAGACCCTGAATAGCCAAAGCAATCTCGAAAAAGAAAATCAAAGCTAGAGGCATCACAATTCCAGACTTCAGGTTATAATACAAAGCTGTAGTAATCTAAACGGTATGATACTGGCACAAAAATAGAAAAATAGATCAATAGAACAGAATAGAAAACCTAGAAATAAATCCACAATTATATGGTCAATTAATCTTTGACAAAGCAGGAAAGAATATCCAATGGGAAAAGGACAGTCTCTTCAACAAAAGGTGTTGGGAAAACTGGACAGCAACACACAAAAGAATGAAACCGAACCACTTTCTCACACCATACACACAAATAAATTCAAAATGGATTAAAGACCTAAATGTGAGACCTGAAGCCATAAAAATAGAAGAGAACACGTGAAGAAAATGCTCTGACATCAGCCATAGCAACTTTTTTTCTAGATAGGTCTCCTGAGGCAAGGGAAACGAAAGGAGAAATAAACTACGGGGACTACATCAAAATAAAAAGCTTCTGCACAGTGAAGGAAATAATCAACAAAACTGAAAGGCAATCTGTGGAATGGGAGAAGATATTGTCAAATGATATATCCAATAAAAGGTTAGTATCCAAAATATATAAAGAAGTGATACAATTCAACATCCAAAAAAACAATCTTATTAAAAGATGGGCAGAAGACATGAATAGACATTTCTCCAAAGAAGACACCTTGATGGCCAACAGACACATGAAAAGATGCTCAACATCACTTATCATTAAGGAAATATAAATCAAAACTACAGTGAGCTATCACCTCACACTTGTCAAAATGGATAAAATCAGAAACACAAGAAATAACTGTTGGCAAGGATGTGGAGAAAAAGGAACACTTGTGCACTGTTTGTGGGAATGCAAACTGGTGCAACCACTCTGGAGAACAGTATGGAGGTTCCTCAAAAAGTTAAAAATAGAACTACCAGATAGATCCAGCAATCGTACCACTGGGTATTTACCCAAGAATACAAAACATTAATTCAAAGAGATACATGTACTGCAATGTTTCTAGCAGCATTATTTACAATAGCCAAGATATGGAAAGAGTTCAAGTGTCCATGGATTGATGGATGGATAAAGAAGATGTGGTGTATATATACAATGGAATATTATTCAGCCACAGAAATGAATGAAATCCTGTCATTTGCAAAGACATGGCTGGAGCTAGAATAATGCTAAGCAAAATAAGTCAGTCAGATAAAGACAATACCATATGATTTCATTCATATGTGGAATTAAAGAAACAAAACAGGGGCACCTGGGTGGCTCAGTTGGTTAAGCGTCTGCCTTCAGCTCAAGTCAGGATCCCAGGGTCTTAGGATAGAGCCCTGCATCAGGCTCCTTCCTCAGCATGGAACCTGCTTCTCCCTCTCCCTCTGCCTGCCTGTCCCCCTGCTTGTGCTTTCTCTCTCTGTCAAATAAATAAATAAAATCTTAAAAAAAAGAAACAAAACAAATGAGCAAAGGGAAAAGAGAGAGAGAGAGAAACCAAGAAACAGACTCTTAACCATAGAGAACAAACTGATGGTTTGCAGGAGGAAGGTGGGTGGGGGAATGGGTGAAATAGGTGATGGGGATTAAGGAGGGCACTTGTGATGAGTACTAGGTAATGTATGGGAATGTTGAATCACTATATTATACACCTGAAACTAATATATTACTGTATGTTAACTAACTGGAATTAAAATTAAAAACGTAAATATATAAATAAAGAAAGAAAGAAAGAAATTTGTGTTCAAAATACAGTATGGTATTTTGTTATAGAAGTTCAGACAGACTAAGACACTGGACTATGAGGGAATGAAAACACGGGGCATAAACTTATAATAACCAGGCTTAAAAATTTTTATATTTTTAAGGTCATGATATATTTTAAAATAAATTATGTTTTAATTTACAAATCATAGTATTTACAAGCATGCCATAGCTTTTTAAAGTGGCACTTTTTATAGAAGCATGAAGTGGCAAGGGTAAAATGATAAGACCAAAGTTAGTAAAGATTCAACATTTAGACTCTCGTTAATCTTCTGAAAATTATGTTGCATTCTTTTAAGATTTTGCATAAAATTTTCTGAGTCAAGCTCAACTAAGTAAAAAAGAAGTGTTTATATTTCTTTTAAATCTTTTATGAATAAAAGATATAATGTCCTGTGTTGCTACATTACTGACATAAATACTGTCACTAACAGCAAAGTTTATTTTTTTTAAAGATTTATTTATTTATTTGAGAGCGAGAGTGAGAGAGTAGGGGGAGGGGCAGAGGGAGAGAATCTTCAAGCATACTCCATGCTGAGCGGGGAGCCCGACATTAGGGCTCGATCCCAGGACCCTGAGATCATGACCTAAGCTGAAACCAAGAGCCGGATGCTCAACTGACTGAACTACCCAGGTGCCCCAGCAAGGTCTATCAAACTCTAGACAAGAACAAGAGTTCACATGAAGCCATATGAGTAAATATACTAGTGTAATGGGACAGAAATTTTACATTGAATTCACAATGGTCTTTTTTAAAGCTTTCTTTGGGGAAAAAAAAAAAAAACATGATTTTTAAAAATTTAAATTCAATTAGCCGACTTATAGGACATCATTAGTTTCAGAGGTAGTGTTCAATAATTCATCAGTTGTGTATAACACCCAGTTCTCATCACATCACATGCCCTCCTTAATGCCCATCACCCAATTACCCCATCTCCTCACCCACCTCCCCTCCAGCAACCCTCAGTTTGTTTCCTACAGTTAAGAGTCTCTCATGGTTTTTCTCCATCTCTGATGACTTCCCATTCTGTTTTCTCTCCCTTCCTCTATGATCCTCTGTGCTGTTTCTTATATTCCACATATGGGTGAAACCATATGATAATTGTCTTTTTCTGATTGATTTATTTCACTCAGCATAATACCCTCCAGTTCCATCCATGTTGATGTAAATGGTAAGTGTTCATCCTTTCTGATGGCTGAGTAATATTCCATTGTGTGTGTGTGTATATAGATAGATAGATAGATAGATAGATAGATAGATAGATAGATAACATCTTCTTTATCCATTCTTCTGCCAATGGACATCTTGGCTCTTTCCACAGATTGGCTATTATGGACATTGCTGCATCCTCTCTTGATTAAAACCTTCACAGTGTAGGGATAGAGGTAACATACCTCAATATCATAAAAGCCATCTAAGAAAGGCCCACAGGGAATATCATTCTCAATGCAGAAAAATTGAGAGCTTTTCCCCTGTGGTCAGGAAGACGGCAGGGATGTCCAATATCACCACTGCTATTCAACATAGTATTAGAAGTCCTAGCCTCAGCAATCAGACAACAAAAAGAAGTAAAAGGCATTCAAATTGGCAAAGAACAAGTCAAACTCTCACTCTTCACAGATGACATGATAGTCTATGAAGAAAACCCAAAGATTCCACCCTAAAATTGCTAGAACTCATATAGAAATTCAGCAACGTGTCAAGATATAAAATCAATGCACAGAAATCAGTTGCATAACTATACACTAACAATAAGACAGAAGATAGAGAAATTAAGGAGTCAATCACATTTACATTTGTACCAAAAACCATAAGATACCTAAGAATAAACCCAACCAAAGAGGTAAAAGATCTGTGCTCTAAAAATTACAGAACACTTATAAAAATATGATTTATATTTGGCCTCGTGTCTTGTGTTGTTCCCATAGTTATCTGATTCTTCAACAATTCCCTCTTTTAGAACATTTTCTAAAAGTTCTGTCAAACCAATCAATATAATTATATTCAGAAATTCTAATTTGGTTAAGTGAAGTTTTGAATATTTATTTTTAAAAAATAAATTCATTTGTTTTATAATATTCCTCTTTTTAGCATTTTTAACTTTATTTTCATTTTTAATCTATGTGCACAGTCTGAATGGCATCTAAGATGTCTGATTTTATTCTGCTATATTTGTAACCACAACATTCCCCAAAATATCTTAGTTTTATAAAATTTGTGACTAAGAACTTCTGAAAAACACAGAGGTTAAACTTCTGATTAAGATGCAAGATAGTTTGAGGCAACTCCTTTCTTTGATACACACAGAGATAAACGAAGAGAACATTGGAAACCTTTAACTTTATTCACATAAAAAGCAAAATATCAACATGCACCTGAAACTGAATGAATTGTTTCACACAAAGCTGATGCTGCAGACCAGCTTGGCTCTGTGTCCAAGGAGAAACTGAGGTGCTCAGAGGTTCAGCTCCTGAGGGAAAAGATAGACAGAAAATTTGTTCTTTTTAAGGTGGAAGACCAAAGTTAGGGTGAAAGGAAAACATATCTCCTCAAAAGAAAGTCTGGGAAGAAAGTGTGGCGCTCATGAAAGGAATTAGAAGAAAAGCAGTGACCAGCCCTTTTGGGGGGTTCTGGCCTCTAAGAAGGCATGGCATCAGAAGAAAAGGCATACATGCAAATATGCAACCACACACTAAACACGTTTTTAATGTGTCTGGTTGCTATTTCAAAATTCCCAAATTCACAGAGATGAAGAAGGCTCAAATCATCAATACAAAATGTAGATCTGTGCAGCAGTCCCCCCGCAAAAGTGTTAGAGACAACACAACCCACTGGGAAAGTTAGGGGTAAAAATGGTTGGGGTGAATAACCTTGGGGAACCATCCTCAAAAATAGCTGGCAAGCCAAAATCCCAAATAACAAAAAGAAACAACAAAGAAAACAGTTTAATCTAAATGAATTTAAATCATTAAAGCATCTGAAAAAATACCTTACACAAATGTGTTTAGAATGCTTACAGAATAAGTAGATATTATGCATAAAAATGAAAAAGACAGTAAGGGAGTATTATGAACAACTATATGCTTACAGACTTGGTGACTTAGGTGAAAGAGACTACTCTTTTAAAGTCACAAACTACCATTGATCTCTCAGAGAAAATAGATGGAATCAAGCATATGTCCATGCAAAAATGTATGCATGCAAATGCTTACAGTGACTCTATTTGTAATCACCAAAACCTAGAACAACATTTGTCCTTCACCTGGTTAATGAATTCATTAACTGTGGCATATTCAAGGGTGCCTAAGTGGCTCAGTAGGTTAAGCGTCTGACTTCGGCTCTGATCATGATCCCTGGGGGATCCAGCCCTGCATGGGGCTCCCTGCTCAGTGGGAAGTCTACTTCCTCTCCCTCTGCCTCTGCCACTGTTCCTGCTTGCTCTCTTCCAAAAAAAATAAATAAAATCTTAAAAAAATTAATTGTGCCATATTTATACAATAGAACACTATTTTTGCATAAAGAAATAAAACACTGATATAGGTAGCAAAGTGGATGAATCTCAAATACATTATGCCAAGTGATAAAGCCAAACTCAAAGACTACCTCGTATATGATTCGACTTACATGACATTCTAGAAAAGCAAAATTAAAGGACAGAAAATACATGAGTGGTTGTCAGGAAATGGTTGGGATGTCAGTGGATTGATTGCAAAAGGACATTTTTGGGGTGATGGGAATATTCTATATCTTGATTGCAATGGTGTTTACACAACTGCATAATTGTTCTGGCTGGGACTTCTGGATTGCAGGGATGAGAGCAACCATTCCTATTTTGTTTCTGATCTTAAGGGAAAAGCTTTCAATCTTTCACCATTGAGTTATGATGTTAGCTGTGGGTTTCAGTAAATGTGCTTCCTTGCTTTAAGTAAATTGTCTTCTGTTTCTAGTTTGCTGAGGTTTTTATCATAAAAGAGTGCTGAATATTGTCAAATGCTTTTTACAACTATTGAAACGATCCTGTGGGATCTTCCTTTCTTTCATTCTATTAATGTGATGTATAACTTTGATTTCTTATGTTGAACCAACCTTGCATGCCTGAATTAGTGCCACTTGCTCATGATGTATTATCATTTCAGTGTGCTGTTTGATTCAACGTGTTAGTGTTCTGTTGAGTATTTCTGCATCTATAAAGTATATCAGTCTGTAGTTTTTGTTTCTTGTGCTATCTCTGGCTTTGCTATCAGGGTAATGTTTGATGTCAAAGTAATGTTGCCTCATTGATTCTGTGAAAAAGTGTGTCTTCTATTTTTTGGAAGAGTATGAGTAGGATTGATTTCAATTCTTCTTTAAATGTTTTGTAGAATTTACCAGAGAAGCCATCTGGCCCTGGGCTTTCTTTGTTTTTGTTTTTTGTTTTTTATTCAACAGTTTAATTATAATGTTTCTTGGAATGGATCTCCTTGAGTATATTCAGCGTGTTCATTGTGGTTCTTGGATATATGGACTCATGTCTTCATCAAATTTAGGATGTTTTCAGTCATTATTTCCACTAATTTTTTTTCTGCCAATTCCTCAATCTCCTCTCCTTCTAGGACTTACACTCTGTGTGTTTTTGTATTGTTGATGATGTCCTTTAGGTCCCTTAGGTTCTGTTCATTTTTCTTCACTCTTTTTTCTCTTCAGTCCCCAGACTGGATCATTTCAAATGCACTATCTTGAATTTTACTGATATTTTTCTTCTGCCTGCTAAAATCTGCTATTGAATTTCTATAATGAATTTTTCATTTCAGTATTTGAGTAAAAGAAGACAGACACAAAAGGATATATACTTCATGATTCTTTTTAACTAAAGCTTTAAAATGGGCAAAACTAATGACAGGGGTTTCCCTAAAATAATAAAACACAACAACAAACAACAGCAAGGCAAGATTTTCTTTTCTTTAAAATAAAATTCAGGAGGGTGGTAATTTTTATGGGGCAGGAATGAGGTTATTATAAGGAAGTCATAAAAAATAGGGCACAGCATTCTAAAGTGCTAGCGATATTGTATTTCTCGGTTTTGTTGGTAATTATATGGCCATTCACTTTATATTAAGAAATTAGGTTGCTCATTTCTATTTCATTGGTCTTTTAACATATGTGTCACACTTCAAAACTCAAAAAATATATTAGAAATTTTATCACTGAAAAATGTGGGTGATTTCTCTCATATACATAGTTGAAGGACAAACAAATATATTAGCTCAAACGTGAAAAGTGGAAAAATGTTATTCAGTGTGAATAAGGAAAGTGATAGTAAATGAGGTGCTTGACTCCTCTCAAAATGTGTTAAATAAATTCATATTTAGCTTAAGAAATCACTGTCCTTTCAGTCTCACTGAGCTGATTTTTAAAGACAGATGAGCTATGAACAGCTGGTCCATTTTCCTTTTTATAGATTTTTCACTAGAAAGATCTTCATTTCCATTACATCAGTTAATAGACTACCATATCAGACACTGATGCTTACTTCCCTCTCGATAACATTTCTGTGACTTACATTTCCTTTTATTGAAGTTTATTATTCATGAACTGTGGTTTCTTCCAAAGCTGATTCTCATCAAACATGACCTTTCATGTTTTTCTGTTGTAATGTAATGCAACTTACTTGGTAGATGATTAAAGTTCATGTCAATCACAAATCTACTCACCATATCTATTTTATTCAGTCATCAATGAGGAGACTCACATATTTCATTTTAACTATAAAATAATCTGTCTGTCTCATGTATTCCAGGAAAGATGTCAGTCTCTTTTTTGCAATGCCTTTCTTTTTTCAGTTTTTTAAAGTTAAGACTACAGATGGTACAATTCTAGATGGGTGGTGGTTTTTGAGCCAATTATGCTACAAGCAGGAAGAGTATAAGGAGCCCTATGTCCATTAGGCTTGGCCTAAGTTTTCCAGACACATAACTTGGTAGCAATCATGACTGTTTTTCTTTAACTTCAGGGATGATCCATGAATTGTAGCACTTGTTGAGAATGGACCATTCAAGTTTCAACAATTCATATTCCTATCAGTCTTAAATCTTCTTTACAGCGTGACAAGTGATTCTGCCTGGTCCCATTCAGAAACTGGTCACTCTGACTCATGTTCCCTGATTAGGATCATGGAGTCTGCCTTGCTCCTGTCATTACAACCCCCCTTTAAAAAGGCTGAGTTATACTGTCCCTATATCCCATTCACTTCTGAAAGTCCTGCTGTTTTTATCTATCTCTTAGGAATGACCACCTTTTACTTAACTCTAAACAGTCATTGGCTACTTGAATATCCCACCATTCTGTTCCATCTCTGATGTTGTACCAGTCACCACTGATAATTGCCAGAGTTATGCTTATGCTTACCAAATTTTTTGGACACTACCTCAACCTGTGCAACTCCTCTACTTTAGGATATTAACTAAAATCCAGACAGTTTTTCTTGTCTTCTCATTCTGCACTAGTGAGTACATCTCTGAACTATTTTGTATTACTTCAGTTAAATGGAAGCCAAAAACAATAAGGTCCTCCAAAATGTCAAATAACTATAGCAAGTGTTGAAAATGGAGGAAAATAATTTAAAAATTACATGAGAAGACATTCTGGGACAACTATAAATTCAGGTGTATGGGTCCATGTAACTAAAGATATAAACTGGATTGGTTTGTATATATAATTTCTCCATGAAATCCCTTATGGCCAAATTGGCAAACCCTTGCAGATAAACCAATATTGAATATGGATTTTTCACATCTATACACACATTTTTTTTGAAAAAAACTATACACATATTTCTTTTCTTTGATGCAAATTTTTTCTTAAGTTGCCTTTTCAATTTTTTAGATATTGAAGGTCTAATCTTAAAAGTAAGATTAAAAAATCTATTAAATCTAAGTGGTATTAAAATTCAAAGTGAAGTAATATTGTATCATATAATCCATATAATTATAGTAGACATTCTCATAGATGAAATATAAGAAATTCAATGGATGGATTCCCATAATAGTTCTATGACTTGCTGCCCATATTCATATTTACTAATTGGATTGTATACCTTTATTTTACCTATAAATTATAATTGATGTCTGCCATTTAAAGGTCACCTTTAAACGAAAACAATCTGTAATAGGGTTTATCAGGTGAAGAAAAATGTAAGTGAAAAGACAGGATTCTAGTCCACAGTAAAGCTTAAGGTTAAGGATAAAATTCAATGGTTAAGCTCACAGAGCTAACACCTAGCATATTAGATATCAGTTTAGGACAGCAAAATAATTCCAAATTCAAATGTACACTGACATAGTTTTTGCACTTTTAGGATCATCTTACCTTATCAAGAAATGACAGTGTGCCAGCAATATGTTTTAAACTCACAAACATAAATAAGTAAGCAAGTAAGTATGTATGTAAATAAAGAATAGATAAAAGTTTCTATTAACATATGAAGGGGTTGCTGAATCATTTGTTTTATGAAGAAAACGGAGGCCAACAATAAGATTGTTCTCAGAGTCCTCATCCTATTTGATGTTATTTGGACACTGCCTTTACAATATGCATAGAGATTGGTATTACATTTTCTTTAAACTTTTTATATACAGGTTATATATGGAGACAGTTTTAAAGCAGCAGATTACAGATTCCTGCTTGAAGGCACCTAGTGGAAATTTCCCAAGAAAAATCTCGACAGGAGAATGAATCTAGGGAGTGGTTAGTATGTGATGGAACCCTGAAAACTATACCTATGAGCCCAAAGGACAAATGGCTGCTGAATAAGGGTGCACTTTGCCCAAACAGTAAGAATCAAATACAAAAGGCCACATGCTAATGTGAGTAATGTGCAGAATTACATGGAAACTATTTATCTATTTATTTATAAGATTTATTCATTTATTTTAGAGAGGAGGAGAGGCAGAGGGAGAAGGAGAGAGAATCAAGTACGGGGCTTGATCTCAGGACCCTGAGATCACGACCTGAGCTGAAACCAAGAGTCCAACACTTAGCCAACTGTGCCACCCAGGCCCCCCTATGGAAACAATTTAAATATCTTGAGGGCCTGGAATTTTCCATTACTTGTGACAATAAATGCTCACTCTCTTATATATGCTCACTAATTAGTTGTAAAATTTGCTGGGAACAAATCTGTCATGCAACCAGTTCTGTCTGTGGGTTATTTTCCTTTGATACGTTTTTCTTCTGAACATTTTCACACAGAATCTTGTCTTTATCATAAAATTTAATTGGTTAAAATCAAAGGGTTATTTCTACCCTAAAATAGCAAAACTCTGACTCCTTAATTTGGTTTTCTACCCATTCAGTCTCAATTTCTTGGAGTCATTTAGTTTTACCTCTTTTTCATACTCTCTGTGGAAATAGTCCTCAGCATCTTATTTTTCCTACCCATTTCCCTTAATAACTTTCTCTTCCATTTCTAACTTGTTCAGATGTATATTGCTTAATTCCTGGATCTACCACAAAATCCTCCACCTGCTGTCGCGTAATCTAAGCTCTGCACTCTCCAATTCTGACTTCCCTTTCTGGTGTCATTTCCTCCCCTAGAAAATCTGTTTTAACTTTCCACCTGTGTTCATCTAGCAATGTTCTAGGATCTTTCAGGTACCAGGTAAATACCACCCTTGGGTGACCACAATCTGGAGTGATCTTTTGATCCCCTAAAATTATAAGGCACATACCAGTGAAACTCTCATCCACACTACCTTTTATGCTTAGTTATGAACATGTCTCAACTTGCTTACAGATAAAGTTCCAGGATAGCTGAGACTATGACATATATTTCCATATCCATCCTTAGTTCTTTGCGTTGTATCTTTGAATATATTGAATACTTTTTGAATAATTTAACAAATTATGAAAGATACACATTATTGACTCCAGGACAATAACAGGTACATTGGTGTTATAAGAAGGTGATACTTTCAATTTTATATAATGGATTATATGGTTAGCTAGTAAACTTTACAACTGCAGGCAAAAAAAAAAAAAAAAGAAAGAAAGAATAAAACTTTAAGTGAAACTCCTCACCTCCCCTTCCTTTCCCTTTCCTTCCTTACCATAAATCAGGGAACCTAGTCCATGTAATTCAGACAAATGTGATTCCATCTCTACGACACTCTTCTTTGGTGAGTGTGTCATATAAAGAAAGCCTTTCAGCAAGAGTAGAGACATTATTACATTTCTTGAAAAATTAGCAATCATTAACCAACCTGGACTTGAATGTTTTAAGTGCTCCATTCTTTTATCTGTGGTGTTGACGATTAAACAAATTTTCGCCAGCTTTTAGTGTTCAATGTAAAGACAATTAAAATTAAAGTACTCTATAGGAAGCATTGTACTAGTTTCTATTTTCCTTTAGCCCCTATACATATATGCACCACTATTTTATATAGCCATAGTAGGATGGCCCCGATCTCTCTCTTCTCCTCTACTTATTTCTCCAACCACTGAAACCTGACTTCTACCATAGTTTCATTGAAATCACTCTTGTTCAAGTCATCCATAATCTCCTAATTATTAATTTCAATGGTCATTGCTAATCCCTTTCTAATTTGTGTCCCAATTTGATGCTGGTGGTTTAATGTCAACTTTTTCTAGTACCATCTACTTTTCTGACCACTGAATGACCATGAGCTATTCCTTCTTTGTTCAATTTTAAATGTGACACCCTCTTGCTTTCTTAGCTATACACCTGTGGTTTCAATGATATAATAGAAGCTGATGGCTCCCAAATACACATCAATTTACAAGAGTATTCTTTTATTTTCAGTCCTGTTTTCTGATCTCCTCTTGAACATTTCCATCTAGATGTCTCCAAAATCCATAACAGTTGATAATTCCAAAAATAATTCCATCAGTTTTTACCAGGAAGCATGAGAAATCGTGTAATGTTTATGGAAAGATGGACATTCTTGGTGGCTTGGGACATGTGGCTGTGTAAATGTTATTTCCTTCTTTAGATGCCAATGCTTGAAGCCTGAACACTATCCTAAACCTAACTTTCCTCAATCTCTATATCTATATGGACAATAATGTTTGTCAACTATACTTCTAAACACCTCTCAAATCAATACCAACTGCTTAGTTGTGGGCTATATGATTTCTGGCCTCAGTTATTTCACTGTTCATCCCCTTCTGTGCCCTATCCTTTTCCGCTTTTCCAGTTCTTCACTCTGCAACTAGAGTGATAGTTCTAAATTGAACTCTTATTAGTCCTTTGCTTAAAATTTATTAAGGGCTCCTCACCTTCTTCAATGTAAACTCTTAACTGACCAATAAAGGAGTTCTTGATTTATATCCCCAACTAATCTTTCTGTTTCTCCCCTCTGCCTTGGACACTATATAATAGCCAGACTGAATACTGTACAATCCCTAAGGAGTCCCTTACGTTTTTGTTCTGTTCTTTGCTGATTAAGTTCCTCTTGGCCTCTTTTCATACTGCCTCCACCTGAAAAGTTTCTACTCATCTGTTGAGTATCACCTCAAGAATAGTTTTTTAAAAGTTTTCCTGAAATCCTGATATTTCCATTATAATTAGATCTTATTTCTACCTCAATGAGATCTTACATTATGTTGCAATGCAGTTTGTTGCTTTAAAATTTATTTCCCATCACTCTCCTACAAGCTTCCAGGAATAGTGGCCATTTCAGGAAAATTAGTAAAGTTCAGTTTCTGTTGAATAATACTACTGCCTAAATACAGGTTTGTTTCATTGAGCTGTGAGCTAACTGCTACAGAAAATTGGTGAATATAATTTGTCTTTGGGCAGAGACATGCAATGTTTATCCAACCTTTTTATTTTCCTTCCATTTTCCAGCTTCCTTGCATCTAAGTGGTGTCTTTAATTTAAGTTTGTCCAATAAATTGTGGGCACCAGGACACCTAAAATCCCCCGTTAGGTCTGCAGCTTACTCTCTCTTTTCCATTATCAGCTTCATGCAGATTGTTAAATCAGGAATTCCAAGATCCTAGAGGTGGCACTGGGTGCCTACAGAACCATAAAGTGAAAACAAAACAAAACAAAAAAGTTATCAGTGCATCTAGAACAGTCATTAATTCAGATAGAATGTGTTGCTTGAGGACTATTAGTTTTTGGAGAGTTCAGTATTCCTTTGATTTCCTTTACCCCATGAGCAGGGATGAAGTAATTCAGTCAAATCCACGTATATTCATTCTACAACCATATTGCTTTAAGTGGAGCTTTATGTTCAAAGAGGATGGATTTCAATGTATCTGGTTCTGCAGGCTTGGTTACTCTGTTTTATGTGTTTGTTTTATTTCTTTTTCTTTGGAATCCATTTCTGGTGATAAGCCTTCTTGGAATATATGTTGGATTCATAGCCAGTAGTGAAAGATACTTGGAAATCTGCTCTCTAATCTCACCCCCACTCTCCTAAAAAACTGAACGGAAGACAGAGAGGACTTAGAAGAAAGAAAGAATGGAGTGGATAGTTTAAAAAATCTATTATAGAGATAATGGCTTTCCACAATGTGTTCACTTCTTCATGCCAATAAGGTGATAAAATATTCTGGAGAACTCCCAAAGTAATTTCTCCATTTGTTGTTAGTATAGACCTTAGACCTCTGGTGGCCTTTGCAAAATAAGTCAGTGGTGGGCCCAAGTGTGCTTGCTGTTACTTCAGAAGGCTAGTTTGTGATATGAGTCTTATAATAACGTGATTTGACATGAAGAATCTGTTCTGCATTTTTCCCTCATGAATATGTGAAAGTGACATACAGCTGGTCAGAGTCAGGAATCCTGAGTTCTCTTAGAACATGATTAATCAGGACCTCAAAACAAATTTGAATTTATTCATGAGTTTTGTGTTTTTTCATACACTTAAATGTAAAGCTAAAATTTTTTAACAAGTCTAATTAGAAATAAGAAAGAAAATGAATGCAAGCAACTCAAAACTATTTATTCACACTGAACTGGGAGAATTGACAACACTGTACTTTATTGTTTTTTTCCCTTCAAGTCACCACTGTCATAAGAAGTACAGATTGGGAATCAACACTGGGATTTGGGAAAATATGAAAAAGAAAACGGGTGTGTTTTACATTAAAGAGTATCGAATATATACTTTAGTTAAAATTTTGTACACTAAAACCTATGAATTATGTTTGTATTTATGAGAAAAAAAAAACCAGAAGCTGTAAAATGAAGGTTTATCATTCACAAGGAAAATTCCTATTCTTGCCTACCCTCCAAAAATCAGGTGTTGCAAAAGCATCCTTTAGAAAATCAGGTGTTGCGAAAGCATCCTTTAGAAAATTGTGCCTATATAAGCTACTTTGTGCTGCATTGCTGAGCTTTCACTTTCTGGTTAAGTCTACATGTTTTCTCATGTCCTCTTGGAAACATGTGCCTCATCTCCTTGTTCACACTCAGTTTTCCTCACCTGTGTGCTGCTACTCAAGGGCACTTTTTCACTTGGCTTGGCTTTTCTTCTAGTATAGCTATAACAAATTGTCCCATGTGTCCATTTCTCTCACTTAGGCTCCTGATGATTACAATTATGATAACCCACAAGGAATTCCTACCCCCTTTATAGGCAGTCAAGATATACACATCTAATTTCTTTAAAATCATTTTTCTCTAGAATGGCATTTCTTCCTACCTTTCCACTTTAACAATTACTGGCTCATATTTATGGTAGAGGGAAATAATAAATTCTGGATATGATGAAAAAAATCAGCAAACCCATGATTGAAAATAAAAATATTTCAGATTTCTTATTTCTTGTATTATATCGCTTGCATTCAACAGGTATGTATTTAGTAACTATCATTTGCCTAGTCTTAGGGGTAGGGGAATAGAAAAAGAGAATAAGGCACAGTTATCTGAACTAAATTTATGCAAAAACAAGTACATTGTAATGTGATCTTCACAGCAGTAAAAGTATGTATGTGTCACAGAAATAACACAGAATTTATTTTGATATGTTGATATTTTTGTTTTTTTTTTAGAGAGAGTGTGTGTGAGTAGGAGCGGGGCGGGGGGCGCTGCAGCAGGTGAGGGAGTGAAAGAATCTTAAGCAGGCTCCACTCTCAGTACAGAGCCCAGTGTGGAGCTCAGTTTCATGACCCTGAGATCATGACCTGAACCAAAATCAAGAGTCAGTCGCTTAACCAACTGAGCCACCCAGGAGCCCCAATAACACAGAATTTAAACTAATGCTCTCAGGAAGCTGTAATCATCAGGGAAGTATCATGAAAATAGAGATTCTTGAACAGAATTGTGACAGGACAGTAGGAGTGTCCAGATTTACATAAATTAGGAATTCCAGGAATAGTAATAACATATGCCAGTATCAGCATGTGGGTGACTCTTTGGTCTTCGTTTTATTTAACATGCACTGGGTCAAATGGACTTATGAAATATTTTGTTCTTTACAGCTCACATATTCTATCACCAAATCCATTTTACTTGGACATAAGATTATTGTATTCCCAATAATCATCAATATCATCTCTTTTGCCCAAATTCAGGAGCCATATCTTGCTGTGTGACTACATCTTAATACACAGTTTTGTCTATATTAGAAGCAGAAATCATCTCCTCTTTTCTCTTCTCCATAGGCTCATTCTAGGACCCTACATAAGATATTAGAACCATATGGCAAGATTAAAATCCCAAGATGATAGATCAAAAATCTTCCTCCCAGTAGGCTTGGCAAACACCTGCTCTGATAGGATATAACAAAGTGACCACATCTCTGAACATCTTATTTGCTTCTTACTCTATACTAAAGAATGTGGCTGAAATAAATATTGTCAATGACCTTTACATGTTTCTCTTTATTAGCCATCCAGATATTTGATAGCTATTTAGAATCAATTAAGACAAGGCACCACACAAGAGAGAAACAATTTTTGTAGACATTTTTCTAATTAAAGGCAGAAGCTTCAAAAGTATAATCCTATTTAAAGACTCCCAGAATTCATGCTGCATAACACAATTTCCCTAGCCTTCCATGTCCCAGGGTACAATTCATCTATAATACTAAAACCAATATAAAACAGTATGTAGAAAAACCCAAAGGATTCATATTTCCTCTAATATTTCAAATAGAAAAGAATGAGCTAGACAATCTCCATAAAAGTGACAAATTATAAATCAAGTTTTCCAGGAGCAAAAAGCCCCTTGGAAACTCCCTCTCTAAAATATATCGTCTCTCATTAAAAAAAAGCAAAATAATAATTACTCAGTAAAGAACTATAGATTCAAAAAAAAAAGAACTATAAATTCTTAATTGCTTAATAGGGAGTTCCATCCTTGGTAGAAGATTTGGACAGGATTTATGCAAGTCCCTTTTATTTACATTTTTGAGTATCATTTGATGTTAAAAATAGATAAAAATAAAATAATACAACTGTTCTATTATGGACATTTCTTTTATGGATATGAACTATATCACCAGATTGTGTCCTTAGAAATCATATTCAGCTATTACTCCTTGAAAAATAGAGAGAGAATGTAAGAAGAAAAGGAAAACATTTATATACCATAGATGCTCAAAGTAACCATCCAAGATTAATTTTGAGTAGGAAAGTTCTAAAATAAATATTGGTGAGGACACAAACAAATCTTCAAGCTGTCTTGGTTCAAAGCATATTTTCATGAAACCATAAATTGTTTTACATAAAAGTGATTTTTGAAATTAATATAACAGATCCATTCATGATTGAAAGGAAATAGGTGACCAAGAAAGCTTTAAAAACAGCTTACTGTGCTCGTTTTAGATTCATAACATTGAATAGTTACCACATTATTTATAATCATAAAATAGCTAATTTATTAAAATCATACTACAATAAAAATCAATTTGATTGAATAATAAAACTAATGGAATAAAAGTCCTAAAACATAACCTTAATTTAGAATATAAGGGAAACAGGAAAGGTGGAGAATACAAAACACAAATACCCAAATGATCATTTGGATTATTTTTCAGAAAATGCTCAACATTCTTTCCCTGTGACTGTGAATAAAGCATAATTCTTACTTGCATTAATGTTGGGCTTGGCTCTGTAACTTACTGTGACTAATGGAATATAATGATGTTACTACAAGCAAAGACTTGGCTTGGATCTTACGCTTTGATGGTCTGTCATGAGAGAAATATGCTCCAGATGGGGCCTCAAAATGGGGCGCATAGAACAGACTGCCATCCCTGCAGAGGCTGGTTTTAGGAAGATGAGATAAATATGGAACTAACCTGAATCTATATGTGCAACCTGGAGGCTGCAGCCCTGAATCTGGAGCCTTGAGTCTAATCTAACCCAGCTGATTTGCAGTCAACCCTCACACCCATGAGCATGAGAATAAAGTGATTGCTCCTTCAACTTAAAATAATGTGTCTCTTAAAAGCGAGGAAGAAAAAGAACAAAGTGAGAAAGAAAATAAAGAATTGGGATCTCAAGCACAAAATCATTCTTGTTACAATTTATTTTATATATGTTTGCTCACCTTGACTGTTCTACACTTGGTAGGTAAAAAAATCATATCTAAGTAGGATTGTTCATCAATGTGCTCTTTCAAGGAAACTTGATTTTACATGAAGATAAAAAGAATAGCTATCGAGGCAAAGGGTTATGCATAACGACCTGCTATTCTTCACTGATGTGCTTTAAGTTCACAGAGACCAAATCATCCTGATATTTTAAAGATCTTCAGGCTTGGTACTAATATTTACCAATACTGAGTTAAAAAAAAAATCCTTTTGAGAATGAGTGACATTAAAAGCACATCAGAAATGAAAGTGCTAGTGGCTGATCTAGAGATGCACAATTGAGTATAAAAATCTACCATTGGTTTGTGGTTCTATGGCAATTCTGTCAATTGTTTTTTTTGTTTTTTTTTCAGGCAGAGTTCTGTCATATAAGACTATTGAATGGGATGGTCAGTGAGGTACCATATAAATCCACTTTGTCAGTCTAAATTAATGAAAGATTTCCAGGTAAAATATGAAGAGGAGAAATGTTGTATGGCTATCTTGTAAAAAAATCCAAAGAGATTTTCCTGTCTTCTACACACGTTGCCTTATATTTTGTTATATCCTATAATTAAATCTAGGGGGAATTAATTGTAATTCTGTGTGATAACCCATCTTTCAATGTTTCAACATAAATTTGGGGAATGTATTGGTATTTGCTAATTGGTCTCTGTGGGAAATATAAAAGTGCATTTGAAGCGGTTTGCTTTCATTTTACTGAGTTTTGTTTGGCGTGTTATTAAGATGTGAAATAAGAAGAGGCTATCTAAGCACATTTAAAATCATGCCCATAATCCATATAATAGATTGCGTTGCATGAGGACTGGTTTGGGTCAGTGCTTTGGAACATAGATTAAACTATTTTAGGAAAATAACAGTATCTCCAAAGATTAGAATTCCAGACAAGAGAGAAAAATAACTATCTCAGCTCTAAAACTAATTTAAATCCTCTTTGGAACAAGGCAGAGTACATTAAATAAATAAGAAAACAAATAAATCTGAATGTAATTGATTTATAGACTATGGATTAACAATATCAGCAAGGAAAAATAATTTCAAGTTGTTTTCCAGGAATTTAATTATCTATTCTCTACTCCAGGCATAAAGAAAATGGACTATAGTTTGAGAAGAGGAAAATAACATGAACATGGTAGTGAATTGTATACATTTCAAGTATATTAGAGAAAATAGAAAGTTGCACAGAGTGAAGTTGCATGTGCTGAGAAACAGCAGTGATATTCATGTTTGGGGTGGTCTTGCTCTATGGCAGAATGTTATAAATGGCTGATAGTGGTAGTAAAAAAATATATATATATAATTTATATATTTACACATAAATATATACTTATATACATAAAATAATAAATATATCTTAAATTATACATAATTTTAAATTATACATAATACATAATATTAAATTATACATAATTTAATATATATTTAATTTTTTGCATATATTAATTTTTTTCAGTGAAGTTAAATAAAAATAAGGTTAATGGCAAATGGATATGATTTGGGATATGCTCTTTAGTGGTAGGATATGCTGACTACCAGAGCTAACAGTGAAATTGGTCTGTGTGTAGTAGTTGCAAATTAGAGTTCAAGAGTAATTCTGAGCAAAGAAGAAAGCTATTGGGAGCCATGAAGTAGGCAGTAATTTAAGAGGCTGCAAGAGTCGGGAAAAATGACAAATCCTCAGAAATATAAGCTGGAGAAGGAAGATTAGTGGAGACTTTCTCTCTATGATGCCCTCCGATAAAGTCAGAATTATTCTGGATTTTTTTTTTTTTTATGTGCAGGTTAATGGCTTACTGTTTATAGTTAAACATAGGTGATTCTTTTTGTAAAATCAGCACAATATATTTTTACAATGTAAATATATCTTAAATTCTACTGAATTCAAGTTCAGGTGAGTGAGTCGACCAGAACTATTTCCAATGCTTTGTGCAATGGATTGCACAAATCCAGTATGCCAAAAAGATTGTATGGATCATCAATAAGTATAAGATGAAAATTTAAGCTAATCAATATTCCAGGATAAAAATAAACAGATTAAACAATAAGGCAGTGTTCACCAGAGAATAAAATCAACAGATATTTATTGAGCTTGAGCTATGTACAAGTAACTGTAAGTGTTGAACCTATGTCAGCTCTGCTACTTCGGTAAACCATCGAGCCAACTATGATGTACTCTCTTCCCTTTCTAGGGGTGTTTGAAGTAGGTCAGTTTAAATATACACCAGATAGAGAGAACAAAGGTCTCAGAGTCTGGTAGTTGGCCCCAAAGAATTTTCAACTGAAAACAGGGGCATGGGAAAACTCAGGCCTGAGAAAACACTGAATCATGAGGAGATGTTAACTGCCTATGTGGGAAAACTTGATTTCACTTCTCACATCTAGTGTACATACCAAGGCCCTTGGTGACAATACCTAGAGTCACAGTGTAGTAAGCAATCTAAGCAGGACTTTATTAATCTATCTTACTCAACACCATAGATCAAGGGACTGACACACAGCAGGTTCCCCAGAAGTTTATGTTGATTGAATCTTTGAATGATATGGGGACAGTGGGATGGATTCAAGAAGCACACGGGTAAAAGCAAATGAAGGTGAGATGTTCTTTTGAACTATAATTGAGTGCCTGCCTGTAGCTACTTTAATTGGTAGTTCGCTCTCTGTTGCTTTGTTAAGAGCCTTCTATATAAAGGCAAAGTATTCAACTGGGCAACAGTATTTCTCCAGTGTCAGTTACAGTCCTGGTACTACCTGGTATGGAGGGGGAAGGAGACACTGACTTTTACTTGCCCTAGGCCTCCAAGTCACTGTCTTGACCTGCTGCAAACCTAAATGCATGCTTGTATAACCCTGGGAAAAACAGATTCATTTGAGAATAAACTTAATTTTACGGGATTATCATTGAAGCAGTGATATATCTTTCAGTATTTATAATTTAGTGCTTTAGACACCACTTACCATATTTAAATATAGTTAACTTGATTATAATATGATACATTTGGACTCAATTTTTAAAAATATTTTATTTATTTACTTGAGAGAGAGAGAGAGAGAGAGAGAGCAGGGAGAGGGTCAGAGGGAGAGGGACAAGTAGATTCCATGTTGAACATGGAGCCTGATATGGGGTTCAAGTTCATGAAACTGAGATCATGAGCTGAGCCAAAATCAAGAGTCAGATACTCATCTGACTGAGCCACCCAGGTGTCCCTGGCCTCAATTTTTAAAGACCCTTTGCAATTTTACTCTCTAGTAAATTTTGAATCTAAAAGATATCTAACTCCATCTCAAATCATCTAAAGGATGGTCTTTATTTAAGTGGAAAGAGAGGAGTAAATATTTAGAATGCTGTTGTATTAGTTTCCTGAAGCTGCCATAACAAAGGGACACAAATTGGATGGCTTAAAATAACAGAAATGTATTGCTTTCCAGTTCTGCAGGCCAAAAGTCTGAAATCTAGGTTCTGGTGGTTTGCTGGCAATCTTTGACATTCCTTGGCTTGAAGCTTCCTGACTTCAGTCTCTGCTTTTGCCATCACATGCCTTTCTCTCTGTGAGTCTCTGTCTTTACAAGGCTTTTTCTTATAAGGACACCAGTCATATTGGGTTAGGGACTCACCTTCATCCACTGTGACCTCATCTCAATTAATTACATCTGCAATGACTCTACTTCCAAATAATGTTACATTCTGAGGTGCTGGGAGTTAGAACTTTAACATATCTCTTTGGGGAGATGCAGGAACACAATTCAGCCCATAGCAACTGGTTTGAATAGTGAGACCTCCATATTCTGTCACTGTGGCCAGTTAAAAGATAGTAACAAGGAATATTCCGTACACACAGAATTTTTATGAATCATCTGGTAATAAAACTATAAATCCTCTGATGTTTCAAGAAGACAAGAAGTTACAAATTCCTGATTAATCATTTTCACACTTTTAAGTGCCCAGTGTGGTAGATCTTGTATACTGGTACTTCACCTTTAAAGTTTTACATTGACACAGTTTAGTGGATGGGTCGCTGGACTGGACTGGGAATTGAGAGACATGAGTTTTTTTGCTTGTTCTCTAATTAATTTACTGATTTATTATCAGTAATCCTGAATAGTATTTACTCCATGTATTAGGAGGGTGCTTCATGAGATATTATTCCTTTTATTTGGTGATTTCTAAGATCTAAGGCCTAAAAAAATAAATAACTAAAAATAAAAGGTTTCCCCTAAATGGGGAACCATCTACCAGCTCTTCTCTACTCAAGATATTGTGAGGTCAGTTTTCCAAAAATGTTGATAAAGACTGAAAAAAACCAAGTTTGTAGATATTTCCAAATTTTATTTCATCCACAGTATAACACACATATGACTATGTTTCTTTTGAGGAGTAGACTTTAGTAATTTTCATGTTGTTATAATAAATGATGTATTGACCTGCAATTTTTTTTAAAGATTTTATTTATTTATTTGACAGAAAGAGACACAGCGAGAGAGGGAACACAAGCAGGGGGAGTGGGTAAGGGAGAAGCAGGCTTCCCGCCGAGCAGGGAGCCCGATGCGGGGCTCAATCCCAGGACCTTGGGATCATGACCTGAGCCAAAGGCAGACGCTTAACGACTGAGCCACCCAGGTGCCCCTGCAATTCTTTTTTTTAAGATTATTTATGTATTTATTTATTTATTAAGATTTTATTTATTTGAGAGAGGGAGAACGAGCGATGGGGAGGGGCAGAAGGAGAGAGAGAAGCAGACTCCCTGCTGAGCAAGAAGCCGGACTTGGGGCTTGATCCCAGGACCCAGAGATCATGACCTGAGCCGAAGGCAGACATTTCACTGACTGAGCCACTCAGGCGCCCCTATTTATTTTAGAGAGAGAGAGAGAAAGAGAGCAGGGGGAGGAGCAGAGGGAGAGGGAGAAAGAATCTCAAGCAGACTACCCGCTGAGCAAGGAGGCTGACACAGGGCACAATCTCAAGACCCTGAGATCATGTCCTGAGCTGAAACCAAGAGTGGGATGCTCAATGACTGAGCCACCCAGGCGCCCCGACCTGCAATTCTTAAAGAAAAAAGATAAGATATTTTACTTATTGAAGATTTTATGTATGAAAATGAATATAAGCCCAAAGTAATTTTAGAATAGGATCAGGGACATTTTAATCTTTCATTGTCTTTAGGCCCTGTTGTTTGGAAATGCTATTCCACATCATAAAACAATATTAAAATGAATATACATCCCACATTAAATGCAATTTTTTCTACGATAATTTTGAAAATGTTTTAAGAATGATGTCTTTTAAATTATTTAATGATCTGAATAATTCATTTATTTGATAATTGGTCATTATTTTTCAACATTTGATATGTACTTGGAAATTCTTGCAAAATGAGAAATCCATTTACACATTATTTTCAAATGCAATTGCTTCTAATAAAGTTCCTATAACATTAACTTAAAAATTAATAACAACCACCTGATACTATGTCTATACATTAGTTCATTTCCCAACAGTAATTTTTTTTTCTTTTAGGTCAAACACATTTTTTTGCTTCAGAATTACTGTGAGTCCTCAAAAAACAATGACCATAAGCACTGTGTCTTTAATGACTGCAGAAAAACATCCCTAGACATGGTCACACGGACAGTGTCACTCTTATTCAGCGAGCCTGCTAGAGTCAACTCAGAAAAGTTGTGCAGTCCACTCATGTTACCTAGAGTTGTAATATTCAAATATATTGCTTCAACAATGGTATCAAAGTGGTTCCATTCACATCTCTAGGTCTAATGTTTTCTTTATCACTATCCAATTTGAACCCACAAGGCCCAGTGGGGGGTTATATATATAATGTTCAGTGTCGAATTTACATCATGGGTAGTGATAGGTGACATTTGCTGAGTGAGTGCCAAACACTTTCTCAGACCTTTACATGGCTTATCATACAACCCTATGAGGTGCACAATATTGTTAGCTCTCATATATAGATGAAGAAACTGAGGAACAGAGTATAATTTGATCAGGGCTGCCCAGCTAGTAGAAAGGTTGTAGAAAGAGACTCAGACTCAGAATGTCTCCAGAGCCTGCTCTCTTAGACACTGTGCTATATGGTTTTTGAAAAATACAGCAGACAGATGGTAACTAGACTTATTGTGATGACTATTCCATAATGTATATAAATATTGAATCACTATTTTGCACACCTGAAACTAACACAATATTTTATGCCAATTATCATTCAACAACAACAACAAAAATCTTTTTTAAAAAAAGGAAGAAAAATACAGCATGGCCCAATTTTGAATCTTAATCAGGTTCCAGACCTACCTTAAATGATAGACAGGTGTTTTGGGTATCAGTTTTTATGAAGAAGAGAATGAGAAGGTAGATTAGCAAAGGGAATTGCTGAAATCGCAATATAGGAAAAGTATCTGCCAAATATCCTCGCCAAGTACTAATGTACTCATACCTGAGAGGGTCTTCAGGATAAAGCTGTATTATTTGCATCATGCAGGACTCTGGAAAACAGAACTGCAAACACCACACTTTGGTTCTGCCATCTGTTGTTTCTCAGAAAATAGACTATGAAATGGAGTTTTGGACATATGTGGTGTATTCAGGTATGCAACTGGGAGAGAGGGGACTGAGGAGGGGAGTTGGAATACTTCTAAGGGACCGAGGAAAGCAGGACTGGGGAAAGGAAGGGTTAAACTTTGCAATCTAACCCCACCCACCACTCATTTGGGGTGGTCTGCCCCTGAGAATGGGCATAGCCTTGGGCCTGGATCTTTCTTCCAGTGAAGAATTCAGCTCTGGGTTATCAGTGTCAGCCCTTCAGAAATGGAAGTTATCAGTGACGCCATCCTGAAAGGGGAAAACTGCAACAGTACAAGTGAACCCAGAACAGGGGGAATGGGCTCTCTCCTTACAACTGTGAGGAGTATAATGTGGCCTCCACATTATGAATTTGTAGGAAAAGCAGAAGGGCTTGCACACTCTGCGTATCATCTGCCACAGTTGTAGGCAGAAATAGTCTTCATAATTCTCTGATTCCCAGAGTTCACAATTCAAGATTGCTAGACTCCTTCTTGAACTAAGGAAAAGGAGGATATTTCCTTTCAAAGAGATAGACCAGAAGCAGCTTCAGAATGTGATTTCATAAACTCTTTCATCAGAAGAAAGTAGTCTTATTCTTCAAACCTCAAGGTGGACCAGACTCTACCTAGAAGGAATAATTCCTCCTTAGAGGATTCAACCACAGGGCATTTGCTGATAACTGCTTAATTTTTTTTCCCATTAGTTCTGATTGTAGGTATGGCCAATGCATAGATCCTAGATGCATACTAAATCACATGCCGAATTTCATTTTTTTTATTTTTTTAAAAGATTTTATTTATTTATTTGACAGAGAGAGAGACACAGAGAGAGAGGGAACACAAGCAGGGGGAGTAGGAGAGGGAGAGCAGGCTTCCCGCAGAGCAGGGAGCCCGATGTGGAGCTCAATCCCAGGACTCTGGGATCATGACCTGAGCTGAAGACAGACGCTTAACGACTGAGCCACCCAGGTGCCCCTCACATGCCGAATTTTAGAGATGTTTTCTCATATTCATTAGCAGGCAAGAAAAAAACGTCTGTGTAAGAAACTCCAAACATTACCAGTATAAGTATTACCCCACCGGGCATTTATATGAAGAAACAGAAAAGCTCTAGAATTGTAAAGCTTCATTAAGTAAGAAATCCAAGTGAATCAGTTGGTTTAGTAGAAATCTATCCAAATTATATCTTCAAACATTTGCTTCTAGGCAATCTCCACCACTTTCACTTTGTTATTTTGCTTTGTTTTTCCTTTTTTTTTTTTTTTTTTATTAAATACTCTCAGGGTTCTCCAGACTTGTCATTGTGCAATTACCTGTTTTTTTTTTTTCTTGTAAATGACTGTATACTTGGTGCCAATATTGAAAACTGACAATACAATCACTATTGTACCATAACTAAAAAAAAAATCATTTAAAAATGAGAAGTTTATAAATAGAAAAAAATAAGCATTAAGGGTGATTGCCTTTGGCATAGACATAAGCATTCTAATAAAGGCTCTGAAAGTAAGGGAAGGGACCAGGCATTACGTTCACATAGATTCACGGGCAGACCTCATGTAGTTACTGAACTGGAGCACCAGAAAGGAGTTCTGATTGTTTATGCTTGTTAGATGTGAACTCCCCTTGGAATTTCAAGAATATTAGAGTGAGAATATGTAACAAAATACACAAGAAAAAAAATCGTATTTATTTTGTGGATTTCTCTGTCACTGAATTTCTGTGTTCTAGCAAGTGTCTGTCAAATATTATATTTTAATACACATTTACTTAATAACTTAATATTCTTAATAACTGCGGGGGTTGCTTCTTAATAGATTTAATACTGGTTTCATTTTGTAATATGACAAATAACAAGCTAATATGAGGAGAAGGGGTCAGCTCTGGCATTTTTTGGCATTTATTTTTCTTGCATTTTTGAAATTATTTATTTATATATATATATTTAAAGATTTTATTTATCCATTTGACAAGAGAGATAGAAAGAGAGAGACAGAGCACAAGCAGGGGGAGCAGCAGGCAGAGGGAGAGGGAGAAGCAGGCTCCCCACTGAGCAGGGAGCCCAACGTGGGGCTCGATCCCAGGACCCTGAGATCATGACCTTAGCCGAAGGCAGACGCTTAACTGACTGAGCCACCAAGGCACCCCTGAAATTATTAAAATCACAAGGTAATTGTTAGAAATCTGGAATAACACTGCAATATTTTATATATTCTATTACCCCCATCCCCAAAATAACACAAATCTTAAACACACACACATATGTATTCAAGAATTCTTGTATTTTACTTGGAATACAGTCATCTGGCAAAATGATTAAATGCCCTAGGGCTTAGGATCATATCGAATATTAACATATTAAAAATTTTATTTAGATTTTAAATGTTAAAATAAAAAACAAATAAAAAATACATTGTTCCTGGAAATAAGACAGAAGAGCTACCTTCATAAACCTTCCCAGCTAAAAATGCTTGACAAATTATGGAGTGGGTGGAACTCCTAAACTCATGGATGAGCTAGCAGGAAAGATAGGCAAGCCAAGCATTGAAACTACTATTTAGCATGTAAAATTTTTCTCTAGCTACCTTTTTAATGGCCTTTCAATAAAAAGAAGGTAAGAGAGAAGAGAAAAGAAAAAAAAAGACTACACTATGGTGCAATTGTGTAATGGGATAAAATGAAGCTGCTTAAAAAAGAACATAGAGGTCTTTCCATACTTATATGGAAACCTACAGGACATAAACAGTGTCTGGAAAATTTACAGAGAATTCTACCTTTTACCTCAGAAAGGGAGGAAATGGTAATGTATTTTCCTATTGGCTTTTATTAACACTGGAATGATAAATAATTAGAAAGCATTACATATGTAAAGAGGGGAGACACAGGGAGATACATATATATAAAAATAGCAGTAATACATCTTAATTTATAGTTTTTAATTTGTTTTAATTTGGGGTGTGAATTTATAAACAATTCATAAATTTAATATATTTTTAAAGGACAAAGGGAAATTAAAATGGTAAAAAATAAATGTAACTATATCAGTAATTGCAATAAATATAAATGAACTAAATATTCCATTTAAAAGACTAATATATTATTAAAGTTTATAAAAGTTAAATACAGTTATATCCAATTTATTAGAAGTAGAGGTTGAACATAAGTGTCCTTACTTTGAAGTCAAAAAAGCTGAATCAGGTATATCTGGAAAGTGCTAACAGTAAGAAAGCTTATTCATATTGGACAAAATAGACTTTAGGGGAAAAATATTGGTGGAGGTAAAGGTCTCTGTACAATGATAAAAGGATTAATTCCCTAATTATATATGCTAATTCTAAGTATTTTAGAGTAAATATGTTTTACCTATGTAAAACAAACATAAAAGAACTACAAACAATAGACATATCCACCATCTCTCACAGTGATTTAGCACTCATTTATTATTTATAAAAACAGACAATTTTTTTTTAAAGAAAATTGATAAGGATGTGACTCTATTAATACTTTAACTTAAGAAGCATTGCACTTGACAACTGCAGAGTACACATATTAACCTCATGTTAGGACATAAAACAAATGTCAATTTCAAGTTGGACATACACAGCATATTCTCTGATAACAATAAGTCAATTAAGATAAAAATTATAAAAAAATAAAAATACATATTTTAAGTAAGAGATGCACTTCGAAATTACTTATAATTAAAGAAAAATTACAATAAAAATTAAAGAACATTTTTATCTACACTACTGATCTGAACCAACTATTTTAAAACTCAATATATAATTGTGTAGGATACAGATAAAGCAGTTCTTAGAATTTTATTTCTATAAATGCTTAAAATATACAAAAAGGCTGAAATTAATGTTAGGAAGAAAATTTAAGAACTTAAATAAGAATAAAGTAAATAAAAAGAAAAAAGTATATATTAAAACTAAGAGTAGAACACCTCAAAAAGTCAATATCAAGAACCTTGGAAAAAAATGAACAAAAGTGATAATCGTTAGGCAATTTTGATCAAAACAGAGGAAAAACACACACATCCAAAAGCTGTAATAGGGTTAGAAATGCTGCTGTAACTACAGAGCCCACACGTAAAACAAGCTTAAAGATCATTATGCACAGAACTCTAAAAATGTGAAAGAAATAGGTAAACCTAGATAACTAAGATTGACTAATACTGAAGAGAAAATCTGAGGCTTAGAAAGGCTCAGAAATCTAAAGACTTAGAAAAAGAAATAAATAAAATTGTCATTACTACCAGATAGTATTTTTTTAATGTAGAAAACTAAAAAAAAAATAGATATAAATAACTAGAATTCAAAAGGTAATTTGGCGGGGCACCTGGGTGGCTCAGTCCTTAAGCGTCTGCCTTCTGCTCGGGTCATGATCCCAGGGTCCTGGGATCGAGCCCCACATCGGGCTTCCTGCTCGGCGGGAAGTCTGCTTCTCCCTCTCCCGCTCCCCCTGCTTGTGTTCCCTCTCTCACTGTGTCTCTCTCTGTCAAATAAATAAATAAAATGTTAAAAAAAAAAAAGTAATTTGGCAAGTGTACTACTAGATTTAACAAATCAGTGTATAGATTTCGACTGCTAAAATTTCACTGAACTGCTACACACTTATTTGTGCACTTTAATGTAAGAGTATTCTAGCTCAATGAAAAGTTTGATTTAAAAAAGTATATTTCTAAACACCAGCAAACAAATACAATTTTTAGAAATTTAAGCTATTAATAGTATCATTAAAAATATAAAGTTTCTAGGAAGAAATCAAAGAAATCTTAACAGATGATGTTTGAGACATTTTTGAAAATTTTATAAGATTTTATTGAAGAATTTCAAGAAGACCCAACTAAAGAAGATTCAAATTAATACACTATATTCAAAGATTGGAAAACCAAATATTTAAATATCGTAGTTCTTTCCTAATTGGTGCATAGATTCCATGCAATTAAAAAACAGTTGTTTTTTGTAGAAATTGATAAACTGGATCTTCATATTTACATTGAAAAGTAAAGAACCAAGAAGAGCTGAAACACTCCTGAAGGAAAGAAACAATATGAGTGAACTTGCCTCACCAGATATTAAGTATCATTAAAAATAAATGATTAGCATAGTATAATTTTGGTCCAAGGTAAGAAAAATAGATTTATGGATGCAGAATAGAGATCAGTAATAAATACTTGGAAATACACAAATAGAAACTTGATTAGAATAGAACTGATATTGCAGCTCACTATACATGGACAGGCTCTTTAATAACTACTGCTGAAACAATTGTTTGTATATGCGAGTGTGTGTGTGTGTATTATTAGAGCACATATCATCTATTATATATTATAAAAAAAGAACTTCTGTATATACCAACAAGAAAAATTTAAGCAACCCAATAGAAAAATTGGCAAAAGTCTTGCCTATTACATGTGGGGGAGCAACTGATAAATACAAGAAAACTTGCCTAATCTCACTGTAAGTCAGAGGATTGCAAAATAAAATCACAATAATATATCACCCATATACTAGACAGGCAAGAATTTTAACATCTGAAAGTGTCAAGTATTAGAAAAGATGTAGAACAGCCAAAGGCTAGTAAACTACTTGTGACAATGTAATATGGTGTAACAAACATAGAAAAAAAAATTGGCATTATCTAATACATCTGAAGATAGGCAAAACACTTGTAAATTCTAATCCTGGGAATTTGCCCTAAAGATGTTCATGCTGTTAATAAGCTCCAGCGACCTACTTCAAGAATATAACAACCATACATTAACAGACACCTGGGAAGAACATTATTATCCCCTAAAAGATGAATGGATTATGTCCTTCCTGTATTCATAAACTAGAGTATGATACAACATTGAAAATGAGTACATTACAGCTACACAAAACATGAACAGATCTTAAAAACTTAGTTATTATTGAGAAATACAAGTCACAGGAGTGTACAGACAGCATAATTTCTTCACAAACATAAAATGTAACTATAGATTAAGAATAAGAACATGTAAAATTATGATAAAAACAAGAAAATTATAAACACTAAATTCACAATAGTAGTTTTTAATCTAACTGGGGGGAAAAAAAGGGTATGGACCAGGCAAGGAACACAGGGGACTTGAAAATTATGACATTATTTTATTTCTTAACTTGATATTAATTAAATCATTATTCTTTATACTATTTTTATATGAGAATCTTTTATACCTACAAATATTTTTAAAAAATAATAAAAGTTCGAACACTTTCATTTCACACCTCAATGGGTTGCCTGTCATACTCGCAGTTAAAGGCTTTCTACTCTGGACTAAAGGGGCAGGTGAGTACCAATCTTCACCAGAATTCCTTATAGCTCCTTAAATATTGCATAGGGTTGCATAACACTATGCCTTTTCTTTCTCTCCTTTCTATACTAGAGAGCTTATAATTCCCACCACCCCCCCTTTAAATGTTGTTTGTAAGAAATATGTGATCAAAAGCAATTCAGTAGAGGATAGCCTTTCAACACAGGGTACTGGAGCAATTGACATTCATAGGGGAAAAAAAAAAAACTTTGACCCAAGTCTCACAACTTATGCCAAAATTAATTCAAAATGTATAGTGGACTTAAATATAAATCAATCACAAAACTACAAAGTTTTAGAAAAACACAGGGAAGGTCTTCAAGATTTGGAAGTAGAAAAAAGAGTAGTTAGACCTGCCACCGAAAGCATGATTCATAAGGGGAAGAAGTGGTAAGTTGGGCTCCATCAAAATGGAAAATTTTGCTCCGTGAAAGACCCTGTTAAGAGAATGAAAAGATGGGCGCCTGGGTGGCTCAGTCGGCTAAACGTCTGCCTTCGGCTCAAGTCATGGTCCCAGGGTCCTGGGATCGAGCCCCGCATTGGACTCCCTGCTCCGTGGGAAGCCTGCTTCTCCCTCTCCCACTCACCATGCTTGTACTCTCTCTCTCGCTGTGTCTCTCTCTGTCAAATAAATAAATAAAATCTTAAAAAAAAAAAGAATGAAAAGATAAGCTATAGAATAAGAAAAAAATTTACCAACTCCATATTCAACATAGAACAGGCGTGTAGAATATATATAGCAAATTCTCAAAACTTAATAGTAAAAAACAGATGATCCAATTAGAACATGGGCAAAGGTGTGTAGAGACATTTTACTAAAGAAGATACATACAGTGGACAAATCAACTCATAAAAAAGTGAGCAACATCATCAGTCATTAGGACAATGCTGGCTAAAACCACAAGATATCACCACACAATTATGAGAGTGGCTAAAATTTAAAAAAAAAAAAAAAAATAGTGACAAGACCAAGAATGCTGGCAGGAAAGCAGAGAAACTTGACCCCTCACACGTTGCTGGTGGGAATGCGAAAGGGGATATCCACTTTGGAAAAGAATTTGATAGTTTCTTAAAAAGAAACTAAACATACAATTAATATATGACCCAGCAATTTTTTCCTGGCCATTTATCCCAAATAAATGAAGACATGTTCACATGAAAACATGTACATGATCGTTAAGTATCTTTATTTATAATAGCCAGAAACTGAAAACAATTCAGATAGCCTTCAATGGGTGAATGATTTAGAAACACTTACCATGTATCATGCTAAGCAAAACAAGTCAGTCAGAGAAAAACAAATACCATATGATTTCACTCAGATTTGGAATTTATGAAACAAAACAGTTGAACATAGCGGAAGGGAAGGAAAAAGTAAAATAAGATGAAAATTGAGAGGGAGGCAAACCATAAGAGACTGAACTCTAGGGAACAAACTGAAGGTTGCTGGAGGGGATGTGGGTAGGGGAAGGGGTAATTGGGTGATGGGCATTAAGGAGGACACTTAATGTAATAAGCACCGAGTGTTATACACAACTGATGAATCACAAAATTCTACCTCTGAAACTAAAAAAAAAAAAAAAAAAAAAAAAAGAAGAAGAAGAAAAGAAAAGAAAACACTTAACCATGGGTAAACAGACTGGTATTTCCTTATCATGTAATATTATTTAGCAATAAAAAAAGGAACACGCTATTGATAACCACAACAACCTGGATGAATTTCCAGAGAATTATTGAGAAAAAAAAAAAAGAAAAAGAAAAGCCAATTCTAAAAGATTGCAACTGTATGATTCCACTTACACAAGTCTTTTTTTTTTTTTTTTTAAGATTTTATTTATTTGAGGGGCGCCTGGGTGGCTCAGTTGGTTAAGCGACTGCCTTCGGCTCAGGTCATGATCCTGGAGTCCCTAGATCGAGTTCCGCATCGGGCTCCCTGCCCGGCAGGGAGTCTGCTTCTCCCTCTGACCCTCCCCCCTCTCATGTGCTCTCTCTCTCTCTCTCTCATTCTCTCTCTCAAATAAATAAATTAAAAAAAAAAAAAAAAAGATTTTATTTATTTGAGAGAGTGAGAGAGAACCCACAGAGGGAGAGAGCACAGTGGGAGAGGGAAAATCAGATTCCCCACTGAGCAGAGAGCCCGATGTGGGGCTTCATCCCAGGACCCTGGGATCATGACTCGAACTGAAGGCAGACGCTTAACCGACTGAGCCACCCAGGTGCCCCTGCACAACAGTCTTTGACAAAATTATAGAAATGGAAAACAATGGTTACCAGGAGTTACAGGAACCATGGAAACAGGAGGGAACTATGTGTGGCTGTTAGAGGGTGACAAGAGGGATCTTTGGGTGACAGAGATGTCCTGTGTCTTTATCAATGCCAACATCCTGGTTGTGACAGTGTGCTGAAGTTTTGGGAGATGTTAGCATTGGGGGAAATGGGATGTACATGGGAATCTCTCTGTATTATTTTTCACAACTGCATGTGAATCTACCATTATCTTAAAAAGATAAAAGTTTAATTAAGAAATAAAAACACATACTTAATGAGGGTAATCAAATTAGACTAACAATTAAAATATATACATCTGATAATAGGACACCTTATTGAAAGACTAGTTTATCTTTTTATGCCTCCGAAGTATTAAAATATAACTCAATCAGTAAGTTAGATGGTAAAATTAAATTTATTTTATTTCATTTACTCATTACCACTTATTAATTATGACTTACAATTAACAAGCCATTTAACTTAACTGTTGTAAGTGACTTTAGTCAGTAATATAACCTGACCCCTCATGTCCAGTGGGAAATCTAAGGCACAGCTTCTCAAACTTTAGTGGGCATAAAAAGCAACTGGAGAGTTTATTAACTCACAGGTTGCTAGATCCTCCCTACCCACAGAAAGTCTAAATTCTGAGTCTTGCCTGAGAAGTTGCTGTTCCAGTAAGTTTCCAGCTGTTGCTTCTGTTGCTGATGCAGCTGGATCTAGGTGTTGGTCAACAGGCCACATTTCTCTTAGGCCAGTGAAATTAAGTGTTTTCCTAAAGGTCCCCCCAGTTCCCAGTTCCAGTAGCCAAGCACTATTTCCAGTCAAATTATATCTTCTACCGCCACTCTGTTCTGGAATTGTGTTTTTGCTGTTTTATTGTTGCTTTGAAAATAATTATACTAAAATTTTTTCACCTCCCCTGAGTGGAGTAATAAGCCATAAAACAGATTTTTCCATGTCTTTTGTACAAATCTCTTCATGAGCTGGCCAGATTTTATGGAAAATGATCAAGGTTGAATTCACCACTTTAATTTTAGTTTAAAAATATGGAAGTCTTTGTACAAGAGGTGCAAACTTGTCATAAGATGTCATCTTTCAAACACAGGAGCATTCTCTTACACACAATTACTCTTAAACTGTACAGTAGCATTCCATTCTAAATCTTATTTTTTGAACTGTGAAAACAAAACAGCTACATTATTTTTCTTAGTATTGCTAGAAACACATTTAAAACTTTTGATATATATGATAACATTGCCATCTAATGGGTAATCCATAAAGAAACCATACAGTTGATAATTTAATATGCTGTTGCTGTCTAGATTCTGCTATGAATCCAGAGGAAAGTGTTCAGTTACCATAGCTGAGCAGAGGTAAAAATTGGACACTGTTTTCTGATGTGGAAAATAGTGACATAAAAATCACAAACTAATGTTCAAACACTCTCTTTTTTTCTGAGAGACCTAATTTTTCCTGTTTTTCAGGAAACAAAGGGGGACAAAATTCCCCTTTGTGTGTGTGATTCTTAAAACTAAAAATGTTCACTCTCAGTCAAAATACTTAAACACCAATTGCGTTTTGTGATAGAATAAAATTTATACAACCTTTTTAAAAAATTAGATAAATCATCAGAAATAGAGAAAAGAGATTTACAAAGATTGCTTTGGTAAAGAAACTGCATTAAAATAAGAAAGGAGTGGAGACTCTAGCCTGATGAGGGACAAAGGACCAACTCATAGCTGTGGTCCGACTTAAGCAAATACATGACAGTTGGTTCAACCACAAAATAAAACTTTGGGATCCAGTGATCTTTTAGGTACCTTCTTGATTTAATATTCTTAAGTAAATGTTTTTCAGAGTTACAGTTCCCTTTGTTATTGAGAATAAAAGTTGGTTCCAGTTTGGAAAGTGTGTTTCAAACAATCCTGAACCCACAATCACACTGACTTTCTCTGGGGTTTGCCAACCGCTTTCCATGGCACTTACTATCAATCTATCCTTTTTTTCACTTTTCACAATCCCAAAGGTCACCAATGCCCCCAGTAACATGAACATATATTGTCCTGCTGCCCTCTCTCCCTAGAAAGGGGCATCACAAACTTTGGAAATAAAGTCTTCCAAGTATTCACCTCTCTTAGTATGTATTTTGAGCAGCATATATAAAGATAAAGGCAGAGTATCTAAAGTTCTGTTGTATTTAAGCTTGCCTAGGGCAATCTAGTAACGCTTACAAACTTTTAAAAGTTTTTGATGTCTGTTTTTCTTTTATCAATACAAAAGAAAGACAGAGGTGAGAATAGAGGGTGGGAGGGAAGAAAGAAACGAGAAAGAAAATCTTAAAGCAAAAAGAAAAAACCAAAAAACAAAAAACACTGTAAGTACAATAAAACTACTTTGAGACAATTGGATTTGCATATGTGATATGTTAAATTATATAATCCATAAAATTTTTGTCTAAATACATAAATCTTTCCTGGTATATGCTCCTAGAAGTGAAATTGCTACTTCAGAGAATATGCATATTTATATTTTGATTTATACTGCCAAAGTGATCTATCAACAAAAAATAACAATACAGTGTTGGTTACTCTTGATGAAAAATAGAAAAATCCAGAGGGCACAGTAGTTAGATTGACCTTGGTAAGAGGGAGTCCATGCTTTTAGGCTCACCATCTCTGCTACAAAAGCCATCACATACAGGTACCCATCCTGAGCGTTCTGGCATGGCCAATGACGAAGCCTGACAACCTCAACTGGTCAAGTCACTTTGTCTAATTAGTTGCTCAGTACTTCTTCCATGGTGGATGCTTTCTGGTGGGCTAATCTTCACACTTTACGTCCATTGCCATGTGTTCATAAACATGCTTCTACTTCAGAGGTCTGTGTCTCAGATCTGCTAGTCCTTTTTCTGTCAGGGTCCTGAGAAGTGGGTAGTCATCTGTATACATTCTCACTTCAAGCCACTTTTCGCTTAGAGGGTACCACTCACATCTTCACCCATCCATTAGTAGCTTATATCCACGTACCAGCTGACACATCTGTAAAACAAACTTGGGCTTTTTCCTCTTTTGCTTGATAAGACATGGCTCTCACATGACCATAGCAGCAAACCAGGGAAACGGCACTGATACAAATACAGTGTTACATGGGTTTGATCTGCCTGATCATGCAACTTCCTTGTGGAGTCTAGTCCTGTTTAACCTCAACCCAGGATGTTCCATTTCAAACGTATGATGGCCTGTTCTTAGTATGCTCAAATTTATGACTTGCTGGGTCTAATACAGCCCAGCTCATAACTATCAGTCCTGAACACGCAGTTATTTGGTATCCTGTGGTCAAGAGTTCAGTTTTTAACATTAAAGCACTAAGAGCTCTTTGTCAAGGGACATATAATTCTTTGCTGAGGCTGGCATGGCTTGGCTCTAGAAACCCAAACTTCTGAAATGTGATTATTCTGTTGGACCTTGCCATAAGCCCCACAAAGCAAACATCTCTTTTCTATCATCAACACTTTAATATATGTACAACCTTATTGACGTGGTTGCTTGCACTGTGACCCAGGTAACTAGAGAGCACATTTATTTATTTATTTATTTAGCTTTAGGATCAACTCTAAGCTTGTAGCATATTTCTCCTAGATGTAGGATGTGTTACTTCTAGGACACAAAGGGGCTCACTTAGTGCAGTATTTCTTTCATTATAGTAAGGGATGAAAGAGGCAACTATTTGTCTTTGACTTTGGAGAGGATATACTAAAATGTTCCTGATCACTGGACCCTTAAATCTACTGATACAGCAGATGACTCTATCTTCATAGGGTTTATCTTCCACCCCATAAAACACAGGTGCCTTACCACAGTCCACAGTGTACTAGTCACCTATTTCTCATCTGTCTAATCAGCATGATATTACCAATATAATAAATCTGTGGAATAGCAAGGTGGTCTAGACCCTTCATATGATATTATAACAGAGAGGAGGAGAGTTAAAATAACAATGACGAACACCTGTAAATGAATCCTTCTGTTTTTTCTGTATGAATACAAACTGTTTCTGTTCCCCTTTTATAATTGGGATGGAAAATAATTATTCACCAAATCAGTGCCACCAACCAGATACCTAAGTCTTACGAATCTTCTCTAGTGATGATATCACACCTGGCACAGCCACCAGGATTGGTTATCCTACCAGGTTATACCTGCAGTACGCTAGGGTAGGCTATTTCCGAAAGATCGATCCTGTTTCTTCAAAGGCCAAACTAGAAAATTGATCAGAGATGTAATAATAACCTTCATCCTATAGGTCTTTAATGAACTGAACCCAACCATCCCCACTCTCCAGTATACGATATTGTTTGTTATTTCTATCTTGGCTAGTGGAGGGGAAGTTTAGAGGTTTCCACTTGGCCTTCCTATCATGCACCATAACTCACATTCCATAGGACAGAGAACCTAGAAGTTCCATGATCTTACTGATATTGTTTGGCACTCTTCTCAATCTCTGAACCATAGAATGTAAACTTTTCTCATTTTCCATGGCTCTTAAAAAGAGTAGTAGGAAGAAGACTGAAGAAAAAGGGGCTTTCAGAATTCCTCATGTGCAGTTAAGCTTTCAGATCTCATGTTGAGGTTTACCTTTTCTTCTGTTACAATCACATTACCTATTTTGGGAAAAATAGGAAGTCAAAGGGTAGCAGCTAATAGGTTGTTTTTTGGGTTTTGGTGGGGTTCTCTGGCTACAGATCCAGCACTAGTCACTGGAGTCTGCGACTGTTTTGGGTCATATTGTTCTGGTTTTCGCTAGACCATATTAGCCAACTTTTTTTTTTTTTTTTTTTTTTTTAAGATTTTTATTTATTTGAGAGAGAGCGAGCACATGAGAGGGGGGAGGGTCAGAGGGAGAAGCAGACTCCCTGCCGAGCAGGGAGCCCGATGCGGGACTCGATCCAGGGACTCCAGGATCATGACCTGAGCCGAAGGCAGCCGCTTAACCAACTGAGCCACCCAGGCGCCCCATATTAGCCAACTTTTAAGCATCTCTTGGTAAATCATCCATTTTCTTCTATAAAACCTGCCTTAGTCGTGCTGAGATCTGACTCTAGTTACTAGTTTGAGGAGATCAAAAATTATCATGTGAGGCATCTGCCTAAAATGAAGTTTTTGCTTAGTCTCCAGGAAATGGGAGTTCTTATCTCCTCTATAAAAGGGGAGCTGCTAATTTGTTTCCTGCCAGAGGGTTCAGGGAAATCTGGGAATTCAGAATCTTAAAACCATCTCCCCAAACATTCCCACCATATGTTTCAGGATCTCACTTCTTTTCTGTCAGGGCCTTGACTAAAGTTATGCCCAGATTAAACACAGGATAGGAATAAGCTGACATCTTTTATAAAGGACCAGATCGAAAATATTTGCAACTTGGCTGTCCATATTGTTTCTAACTATTCAGCTCTACCATTGTAGAATAAGAGTAGCCCATGTCCAAAAAAGTAAACAATGGAAATTGATACATTCTAATAAAACTTTAAAGAAATAATTTGTGGGCTGGCTCTGATCTGTAGGAAAGAATTTTCTGACCTCCACATATGATTCTTGCCAGGATAATGAATACAAATTTATTTGTATTTTTTAATGATTAAATCTTGGGCTTTATGACTGCACAATCTTCCTTCTAATGAAAAGGAATGAGAGTCCTTGTGTATACTCCCATAGAAGCTTTCTGTCTTTTACAGCATGTCCTGAGTTGATAACTGACTACCTTAAACCTTTCTTTCTCTATTTTCAAGATATCTTTGGTGGTTAATCAAATTCAATTCAATCCCTAATTGTTATAATTATTATTTCCCTTATATCTTTCAAGTGCTAGAACAATTTCTTAAGACATATTATTGCAATAAACTGCAAGCAAAGACAGTTTGGGCAATCATGATGTTTCACCAAGCTAAGATTCCACCACCTGTTGCCATCTGAATGAAAAGTGATCCAATTCCAGATTTCCAACAAGAGTGCTCGCTAAGTTCTCTCCAAAACATTTAGGTTTATTTAACAATCCCCATCCCGTACTATTATTTATGGGAATTAATGCCACCCCCCCCATCCCTCCAGCCAGCTGCTAGATCTGGTAAGGCATTCTTTAATGAAAGGAGAACACTTACTTGTTTATAATAAATGTTGCTGAATTTCAGAAAAATTATTTACCTAAATTTTTCAGAATTACCATTCTAGATAAATTTTTTTTTCTGCTGCAGATGGAAGGAGACTTCTTTGTGTATTCTAAAGTCATCTTTCCTAATACACACACACACACACACACACACACACATATACACATATACATACATATATATATAGTATCTAAAAGATAAGAATCGGTTACTGTGAAAATTAAAATATTGTTAATTAGAGAGTAGTTTCCCACCATCTGAAATACTTACATTTACCTTCAGAATAATAGACAGTTTCAGAAAAATTAATAGCTGTCTTTTTCTTATTCTATACCATCAAAATGTAAAGAAAAAGAAAATATCACACACACACACACACACACACACACACACACACCCCAACCAGAAACTGAGGCTCTTAAGAATCTTAAGATCATGGAATTATTTTCTTCCTATACTTGAATTTTAGAAGAGATTATTGACAATATGAGTTACAATTTTTATTCTCAAAAGTTCAAATTTCCAAATGAGAGTTGATCTGAAATATAATTCCTATATCATCAAATAAAGAACTAATTTTTCTTTATTTTACTTACCAAATTTATTAAATATATCAGTTCATTTTTTGAAACATTTTCTATCAGACACATATTTAAGGAAAAAAATCTGGAAAATTTTGTTTTACAAACAGTTTAAATTGATAAGATTAGCTCATTCCTCAGTGATCCTAGTCACTTGAGATTTGGCTCTACCACAAAGGAGCTAAATCCAAGGTATAGGTTAGTAATATAGGAAGATGAGTAGAAATCATCTACCAATTTTCTATGTTTCTCATACTAGTGTGCCATTCAGAGGGGAAAATTGTTTTGATATTTGTTATGATATCCATAAATGTTTTGTATAAATGCTTTTCATCCTCTCTGTTAATGTTCCAGAAAGATGGATAAGGTAGGTGTACATCTGTGTGTTTATTCTGTGACAGCTCTCTACAGCACTGCCTTCCCTTTCACTAACTGCTAAACCTGGCCAGCATTAGTAATTGGCCAGGTGATGCCTCTCCTCCATCTGTCACTGCCTCGATAATCAGATTTAGTGCCCAGTAGAGATTTATTGTGAATACAAAATAATGGTAAATAACTAATAGGAAATGTGTATTATATAAAAGCCCAGTTTACCATTTCACTTGAAAATGACCAGTCAGAATACACAATTAAAATAACTATAAACCCCATTTTTAAGTGACCAGATGACAAATCTTGTTCCCCATAAAGCCACATTCTCTATATATTGCAGAAAAAGTTACAGGCCTTTGTTTCACATGAAGATCTGGGATTAAAAGGTCCTCAAGACCCTTTCTAAGATCTTTATTCCATAATTCTAACATAGAAAATAGATAATTTCTAGTGCAGAATAATATAGGAAGAGGAACTCACATGTCTAAGAGATGCTGTGTCTTGATGATTTTGTATTCACAAAACATCACCTACTGTACAGTGGGAAATCCTGGAGTAGTGGGACAAATGCAGGGACACAGGCTTCATCTCAATTATTTGAGGAAGAAATTAGCAGATAGTTCCCCTCTTTATATCTTTGAGAAATAGAGAAAACATATATCACAAAATTTATGTACCTCCTAGTACAGGGAAAATATTTTAGCAATTTTTATTGCAGAAATTGCCATGATTATAATTTTTAGCCTTTTTTTGCCATGCTTTTTGTATAGATAGAGTAGTATCACCTAGTTAAGAGTGATTAGTAAGATTACTTACGATAAAATTTTGTTAGGATCTTACCACCCAACTTGATTCATTTCTCTTATTTGAGTTTCAACCTATGGTTCATAAAATATCTTTCTTTTGAGAGTTTCTCTACAACCACAAAACCTAAAGAGCATATTAAACTGGGTCAAACATTCTGTGCAACCAATAAATGCAATTCCAAATTAACATTTTCATTTTATTTCAAGATTCTTCCATAATTTAAACATTCCCATGTCAATCTTCCTACTGGTAGTAATTAAGGACAAAATAACAGCCCTCAGGATATTCTTATTTATATATGAGAAAAGAAGTTTCATATGAGTCAATACAAGATATTCATAAAGTCCATTTGTTTAAAGAAGACTTCTCAATATAAGAAATAGAAGACCATCATTACTATACTTCAAGTTAAAACTAACTTTACAATGTTTAGAATAAAGTAGTTACCTATATCTTCCATTCATCAATATACGGTAAATTTTTATTTTGTTTTACATCACGTCTTTCCCGTTTCTCTTAATTTTTACTTCAGTGAAATATTCTTTAACTTTTTTTCATCTATTTTTAGTCCTATCTATGAAATACAATATATATTACTATCATATCTCTATTACTTACATACATTTATACACATGTCTGAAATACTATATATGAACATATTATTATTACATTTTTCTTTTACTCACATATATTTTCTGAAGAAAGTATAGCATCTGTATCAGCTAGCTACTGCCATGTAAGAAAATCACTTCAAAGCACACATTTCTGCAAGTTGGCTGGAGAGTTTCTCCTGTCATACATATATCTTTGGGTTGGTAGCTCTGCTAATCTTTACTCATTTGTCTTTATGTTTGAAATCCAGCTGACTGATATCTGCCTTTAAGCTTCTCCTCTTGGAGGTGGCAGTGTTCCCAGGGAAAGAATGGAAGCAAGCAAGCATGCAAACAGTCTTGAGGCCTGGGATGGACACTCATAAGTCATTTCCACCATATTCTACTTGCCAAAACAATTCACAAGGCCAGCCAAGATTTAAAAAGTGGAGAAGAAGATTTTACTTCTTGAAAGGAAGAGCTATAAAATCACACTACTTTTGAGGAATTGGATAAAGAATTAGGGGGAAAATATTAGAGCCATTTTTAGGTAATCTACTACATTTTCCATTAGTACACACCACATCATTCTATCTTGTTCACCATTGTTTTTTTTTCTTTATTATGTTATGTTAATCACCATAATTACATCATTAGTTTTTGATGTAGCGTTCCATGATTCATTGTTTGCATATAACACCCAGTGCTCCATGCAGAACGTGCCCTCTGTAATACCCATCACCAGGCTAACACATCCCCCCAACCCCTTCCCCTCTAGAACCCTCAGTTTGTTTTTCAGAGTCCATAGTCTCTCATGGTTCTTCTCCCCCTCCAATTCCCCCCCTTCATTCTTCCCTTCCTGCTATCTTCTTCTTCTTCTTCTTTTTTTTTTTTTAACATATAATGTATTATTTGTTTCAGAGGTACAGGTCTGAGATTCAACAGTTTTACACAATTCACAGGGCTCACCATAGCACATACCCTCCCCAATGTCTATCACCCAGCCACCCCATCCCTCCCACCCCCCCCCACTCCAGCAACCCTCAGTTTGTTTCCTGAGATTAAGAATTCCTCATATCAGTGAGGTCATATGATACATGTCTTTCTCTGATTGACTTATTTCGCTCAACATAATACCCTCCAGTTCCATCCACATCGTTGCAAATGGCAAGATTTCATTCCTTTTGATGGCTGCATAATATTCCATTGTATATATATACCACCTCTTCTTTACCCATTCATCTGTCAATGGACATCTTGGCTCTTCCCACAGTTTGGCTATTGTGGACATTGTTGCTATAAACATTGGGGTGCACGTACTCCTTTGGATCCCTACATTTGTATCTTTGGGGTAAATACCCAGTAGTGCAATTGCTGGGTCATATGGTAGCTTTATTTTCAACTTATTGAGGAACCTCCCTACTGTTTTCCAGAGTGGCTGCACCAGCTTGCATTCCCACCAACAGTGTAGGAGGGTTCCCCTTTCTCCGCATCCCAGCCAACATCTGTCATTTCCTGACTTGTTAATTTTAGCCATTCTGACTGGTGTGAGGTGGTATCTCATTGAGGTTTTGATTTGGATTTCCCTGATGCCGAGCGATGTGGAGCACTTTTTCATGTGTCTGTTGGCCGTTTGGATGTCTTCTTTGGAAAAATGTCTGTTCATGTCTTCTGCCCATTTCTTGATTGGATCATTTGTTCTTTGGGTGTTGAGTTTGATAAGTTCTTCATAGATTTTGGATACTAGCCCTTTATCTGATATGTCATTTGCAAATATCTTCTCCCATTCTGTTGGTTGTCTTTTGGTTTTGTTGGCTGTTTCTTTTGCTGTGCAAAAGCTTTTTATCTTGATGAAGTCCCAATAGCTCATTTTTGCCCTTGCTTCCTTTGCCTTTGGTGATATTTCTAGGAAGAAGTGGCTGCAGCTGAGGTCAAAGAGGTTGCTGCCTGTGTCCTCCTTTAGGATTTTGATGGAGTCCTGTGTCACATTTAGGTCTTTCAACCATTTTGAGTCTATTTTTGTGTATGGTGTAAGGAAATGGTCCAGTTTCATTCTTCTGCATGTGGCTGTCCAATTTTCCCAACACCATTTGTTGAAGAGACTGTCTTTTTTCCACTGGACATTCTTTCCTGCTTTGTTGAAGATTAGTTGACCATAGAGTTGAGGGTCCATTTCTGAGCTCTCTATTCTGTTCCACTGATCTCTGTGTCTGTTTTTGTGCCAGTACCATACTGTCTTGTTGATGACAGCTTTGTAATAGAGCTTGAAGTCCGGGATTGTGATGCCGCCAGCTTTGCTTTTCTTTTTTAACATTCCTTTCGCTATTTGGTGTCTTTTCTGGTTCCATATAAATTTTAGGATAATTTGTTCCATTTCTTTGAAAAAAGTGGATGGAATTTTGATAGGGATTGCATTAAATGTGTAGATTGCTCTAGGTAGCATTGACATCTTCACAATATTTGTTCTTCCAATCCATGAGCATGGAACGTTTTTCCATTTCTTTGTGTCGTCCTCAATTTCTTTCATGAGTATTTTATAGTTTTCTGAGTACAGATTCTTTGCTGCTTTGGTTAGATTTATTCCTGGGTATCTTATGGTTTTGGGTGCAATTGTAAATGGGATCAACTCCTTAATTTCTCTTTCTTCTGTCTTGTTGTTGGTGTATAGGAATGCCACGGATTTCTGGGCATAGATTTTATATCCTGCCCCTTTACTGAATTCCTGTATGAGTTCTAGCAGTTTTGGGGTGGAGTCTTTTAGGTTTTCCACATAAAGTATCATATCATCTGCAAAGAGTGAAAGTTTGACTTCTTCCTTGCTGATTTGGATGCCTTTTATTTCATTTTGTTGTCTGATTGCTGTGGCTAGGACTTCTAATACTATGTTGAATAGCAGTGGTGATAGTGGACATCCCTGCCGTGTTCCTGACCTTAGGGGGAAAGCTCTCAGGTTTTCCCCATTGAGAATGATATTTGCTGTGGGTTTTTCATAGATGGCTTTTATGATATTGTGGTATGTACCCTCTATCCCTATACTCTGAAGAGTTTTGATCAAGAAAGGATGCTGTACTTTGTCAGATGCTTTTTCTGCATCTATTGAGAGGATCCTAAGGTTCTTGTTCTTTCTTTGATTAATGTATTGCATCACATTGATTGATTTGCGGATGTTGAACCAACCTTGCAGCCCAGGGGTAAATCCCACTTGGTCGTGGTGAATAGTCCTTTTAATGTACTGTTGGATCCTATTGGCTAGTATTTTGGTGAGAATTTTTGCATCCATGTTCATCAAGGATATTGGTCTGTAATTCTCCTTTTTGATGGGGTCTTTGGTTTGGGGATCAAGGTAATGGTGGCCTCATAAAATGAGTTTGGAAGTTTTCTTTCCATTTCTATTTTTTGGAACACTTTCAGAAGAATAGGTATTAATTCTTGAAATGTTTGGCAGAATTCCCCTGGGAAGCCATCTGGCCCTGGGCTTTTGTTTGTTGGGAGATTTTTGATGACTGCTTCAATTTCCTTAGTGGTTATAGGTCTGTTCAGGTTTTTTATTTCTTCCTGGTTCAGTTTTGGTAGTTAATACATCTCTAGGAATGCATCCATTTCTTCCAGATTATCTAATTTGCTGGCATGTAGTTGCTCATAATATGTTCTTATAATTGTTTGTATTTCTTTGGTATTGGTTGTGATCTCTCATCTTTCATTCATGATTTTGTTGATTTGGGTCATTTCTCTTTTCTTTTTGATAAGTCTGGCTAGGGGTTTATCAATCTTGTTAATTCTTTCAAAGAACCAGCTCCTAGTTTCATTGATCTGTTCTACTGTTCTTTTGGTTTCTATTTCATTGATTTCTGCTCTGATCCTTATTATTTCTCTTCTCCTGCTGGGTTTAGGCTTTATTTGCTGTTCTTTCTCCAGCTCCTTTAGATGTAGGGTTAGGTTGTGTGTTTGAGACCTTGTTTCTTGAGAAAGGCTTGTATTGCTATATACTTTCCTCTTAGGACTGCCTTTGCTGCATCCCAAAGATTTTGAACAGTTGTGTTTTCATTTTCATTGGTTTCCATGAATTTTTTTTAATTCTTCTTTAATTTCCTGGTTGACCCATTCATTCTTTAGTAGGATGCTCTTTAGCCTCCATGTATTTGAGTTCTTTCCGACATTCCTCTTGTGATTGAGTTCTAGTTTCAAAGCACTGTGGTCTGAAAATATGCAGGGAATGATCCCAATCTTTTGGTACCAGTTGTGACCTGATTTGTGACCTAGGATGTGATCTATTCTGGAGAATGTTCCATGGGCACCAGAGAAGAATGTGTATTCTGTTGTTTTGGGATGGAATGTTCTGAATACATCTGTGAAGTCCATTTGGTCCAGCGTGTCATTTAAAGTCTTTATTTCCTTGTTGATCTTTTGCTTAGATGATCTGTCCATTTCAGTGAGGGGGGTGTCAAAGTCCCCCACTATTATTGTATTGTTGTCGATGTGTTTCTTTGCTTTTTTATTAATTGGCTTATATAATTGGCTGCTCCCATGTTAGGGGCATAGATATTTACAATTGTTAGATCTTCTTGTGGGATAGACCCTTTAAGTAGGATATAGTGTCCTTCCTCATCTCTTATTACAGTCTTTGGTTTAAAATCTAATTTTTCTGGTATAAGGATTGCCACCCCAGCTTTCTTTTGGTGTCCATTAGCATGGTAAATGGTTTTCCACCCCCTCACTTTCAATCTGGAGGTGTCTTTGGGTCTAAAATGAGTCTTTTGCAGACAGCATATTGATGGGTCTTGTTTTTTAATCCAATCTGATAGCCTGTGTCTTTTGATTGAGGCAATTAGCCCATTTACATTCAAGGTAACTATTGAAAGATATGAATTTAGTGCCACTGTATTGCCTATAAGGTGACTGTTACTGTATATTGTCTGTGTTCCTTTCTGGTCTATGTTACTTTTAGGCTCTCTCTTTGCTTAGAGGACCCCTTTCAATATTTCTTGTAGGGCTGGTTTCATGTTTGCAAATTCCTTTAGTTTTTGTTTGCCCTGGAAGGTTTTTATTTCTCCTTCTATTTTCATGACAGCCTAGCTGGATATAGTATTCTTGGCTGCATATTTTTCTCATTTAGTGCTCTGGATATATCATGCCAGTCTTTTCTGGCCTGGCAGGTCTCTGTGGATAGGTCTGTTGCCAGTCTAATATTTCTACCATTGTAGGTTACATATCTCTTCTCCCGAGCTGCTTTCAGGATTTTCTCTTTGTCTCTGAGACTCGTAAGTTTTACTATTAGATGTTGGGGTGTTGACCTATTTTTATTGATTTTGAGAGGGGTTCTCTGTGCTTCCTGGATTTTGATGCCTGTTTCCTTCCCCAAATTAGGGAAGTTCTCTGCTATAATTTGCTCCAATATACCTTCTGCCCTTCTCTTTCTTCTTCTTCTGGCATCCCAATTATTCTAATGTTGTTTCGTCTTATGGTATCACTTATCTCTTGAATTCTGCCCTCATGGTCCAGTAGTTGTTTATCTCTCTTTTTCTCAGCTTCTTTATTTTCCATCACTTGGTCTTCTATATCACTCATTCTCTCTTCTGTCTCATTTATCCTAGCAGTTAGAGCCTCCATTTTTTATTGCACCTCATTAATAGCCTTTTTGATTTCAACTTGGTTAGATTTTAGTTCCTTTATTTCTCCAAAAAGGGTTTCTCTAATAACTTCCATGCTTTTTTCAAGCCCAGCTAGTATCTTTAAAATCATCATTCTGAACTCTAGTTCCGACATCTTACTAATGTCCGTATTGATTAGGCCTCTGGCAGTCGGTACTGTCTCTTGTTCTTTTTGTTGAGGTGATTTTTTTCTGTCTTGTCATTCCGTCCAGAGGAGAATAGATGAATGAGAGAAGAAAATGCTAACAGGGTAACAACGTCCCCAGAAAATATACCCTAAACAAATCAGAAAAGACCCGAAACCAGGGGAAAAGAAAGGGAAAGAAAGAAAAAAAAAAAGAAAAAGAAAAAGAAAAAGATAAAAACAAAGAAAACAAAAAAAATAGAATATGATCAAATATGATCAGGCTGGTGCATAGATCAGTGCCACACACTAGATTTTGGGCGTATTTTGGTCTGTTAGAAGAAAGTGCCTCCCAAAATTTTAAAGAAAGAAAAACTTATATATGTACGAAAATAAGGGTTAATATGATGAAGGGGTTCAATATGACTGTAAAGATGAAAATTATAAAAGATTTTATAAAAGGAATTGATAAGATTAGAAGTTGGTTGAAAAAAGAAAGAAGAGGATTTAAAAAAAAAAAGGGAGAAAATGTGATCAGGTGGGAGACTAGAACAAAGCCATACACTAGAGATTTAGGGTATATTTTGATCTGTTAGAAGAAACTGTATCCCAAAATTTTAAAGAGAGGACAACTTATATATATATATGAAAAATAAGGGTAACTACTATGAAGGGATAGAATATGACTCTAAAAATGAAAAATAAAAAAGATTTTTTTAAAAAGGGATTGATAAGATGTTGGTTGAAAAAGGGAAAAAAGAAAAATTAAAAAAAAAAAAAGAAGACAGTTAAAAAAAAATTAACTTTGAAAGACCAAAGAATCATGAGGAAAAAGCCATGAATTCTATATGTGTATTCCCCTAGGGCTGGAGTTCTGCCATTCTCATTCGGTATACTTGGTCTTGGCTGGCTGTTCTTGCTGATCTTCTGGGGGAGGGGCCTGTTGCCGTGGTTCCCAAATGTCTTTGCCAGAGGCAGAATTGCCCCGCCCTTGCCAGTCTGGCTAAGTAATCTGCTCGGGTTTGCTCTTGGGAGCTTTTGTTCCCTGCAAGCTTTCCATACAGCTTTGGAGGATGAGAGTGAAAATAGTGGCCTCCCAGTCTCCGCCTTGGAGGAGCCACGAACTCAGGGCCCCACTCCTCAGTGCACCCCCAGAGAAAACAGTCAGTCACTCCCGTCTCCCCGGTCTCCGGCCACAGTGCATGCTCACCTGGCCAGTGATCGAGCATTTCTATCTCTGGCACACGACCCCGTGTGGAGTCTCCAAACCCAGCAGATCCTTGCAGTGCGCTCCCGCGCCTCTCCTCCTGGGGGAGGAAGGGGAGTCTCCCCGGATCTGCCGCCTGTTGGGTCCCTTCCAGAAAGTGGTCGCTTTTCTGTTCAGAGATTTGTTGCTATTCTTTTCTTCGATCTCCTGTTTTGTTGGTAGGTGTTCGGAATGGTTTGATCTCTATCCAGCTGAATTCCTGGGACCAGATGAAATCCAGGTCTCCTACTCCTCTGCCATCTTGCTCTAAGTCTATTTTGTTCACCATTGTATGCCAACATCTGGAAAACTAAGAGCACATGAGACACTCAAATATTTGTTAGATAAATGGATGTAAAATCCCACCCCACTAGGAAGACTACTACTTACATAGAACAAAATATTGACTGCCTTGTCAACATTTATTCCAAAAGGTTCCTAGCATGCTTTTCTAGAATGCAGAGGTTTAAAAGCTAACTCCTTTCTTTGTAGATGCCTTTGTACTTAGTTGCCTGATGTAGACTGGGTTTCTCAAAGCAAACATTTTAGATACCTGGATGAAGAAAATGAGTTATTTGAGTCAGTATCCACTCGATGAGATAATGTTGTTTCAGGAACAGTAATGAATGCTTTGTTTATTTTTCTTCTGGGCCGTATCTGGAAGTTTCTAGTGTCTGGTTCTTTGGATTATATTGAAACAGTAGCATTTAGGGTTCTAAGTTTTAATCTCTGGTTTCCCCATTTATTTCCCTTTTACACAAAAGGTTAAAATCTAAATTTTAAGTGCCTACTATGCCAATAAGTCATTCAGTTTTGTATTTTACATTTTTTAAGCCGTTAAAAATGCATTCTATATTTTTTTCTGATTTTTTTCCTGTTTTTGTTCCAATGAATCCCCAGGAGTGGGTAGCAATTAGTGAGCATAGAAACATCTGAAATACAAGCTTCAAGAAAATAGAATGTCATCTAATTAGAATCATCAAGTCTAACTAGGACCTCCTCCATGTACTTCCAGACACAGTCACCAACAACCACTATGTGCCCACAAGTGTAAAAGTACTAACAGCTATGAAATCTCTTAAATTTGAATTTTTCAATGAAGAATGTTAATTTTCCAACAGAATAGGTTGTTCACATGATTTTGTTAGTTGAGATTCACAAACTTAAATTTGCAAAGCCCTCGATTCATCATTAGGCTCAAGAATGTTTAAACAGTACTGAACCCATAGAATGTGTTGAGTTATATTGGTGATTGCATACAGATATTCTTTGAGGGAGAGGTCTCAGTCCTAATTCCACCCAAAAGAAAAAGTAGAATAGAGGTTTATTTATAGGAATGAACAGTTTAATTCATGAGAGGCAAGGATATTAAAAACATATATTCTCTGCCCCTTGAAAAATTGGTTTATGAAGCAAAAACTTAATTTCCCAAATCAATGCATTATTCTTGTAATATTTCTTTAATGGCCAAATTGGAAAAAAGTCTGCCTGATTTGTCATTGTTAGAAATAAAAAGTAAAAATCTGATCTTCCTGATGTGTAAGTAAATAAGTTATAATTCAGATCTTTTATCCTTTTAAAGGCAAGATTTAAGACAAAAAAAAAATTTCAGTTTAAATTAATATTACATTTAAAATTTGATTAATATTTAATAGTCAAATGCCCATTAAGAAGCCAAAAACTTGCTGTAATATTGCTTCATCCAATTATTTATGGTTTACATAAAGTAACATATGTAGAGATTTAAAGGTAAATTAGTTCTTGGTGTAAGCTTTCTAAAATCAAAGAGGTTAATTTTCAGATATTTCTAGCTCGTAGACTACTACCTTTGGAAAATATAGCAGGTGGAAAAATTTAAGAACGACAATAAATTGTTGGTATGAAAGCAGTAGAAGCATTGTACTTTGGGGTCAATTGCATTAGAAAGATTTTTGCAACAGTACAGGGTAAAAAAGTCTAAGATATAGCTTTGTCTGAGGACAAAAACAATATTGACAGGACAAGGACTCAATTTTTTATTCTGTCTTCAGTGATCTACTGAAATTGTTCATATCAAAAAATAAAGGATTTAAAAGTTGTTTTTAATTATTAATAACATTAGTTAAAAGTATCATTGTTTAAAGGCTCATAAATTGGTGAGTATAGGTACGAAGAATATAGCCCCTTACAAGTGATTGAATTTCAAAGAATACCACTTTACCCAATGATCAAAGTTAACATCAGGAAAATTGGGCCAAACTAGTATGATACACTGAAAAAGATACATCACTTCTGTAGAAATCTTGAAAAAAAATGCATATTCTAAATTTAATCATGAGTTAATATTAAACAAACCTAAATTGAGGGACATTCAACAAAATAACTGGCCTGGACTCTAAGAATATCAAGGTCAGAAAAGACTGAGAAATGTTCCAGCTGAAAAGAAACAAAAGATACATGTCAACTAATCCTACATTAGAAGGCTCAAAGTTATAGGAAACCTGTGACAAAAGAGCAGAATAATAAAGATCATTCTTATAATGTAAGGCAGGCCATATTCCTCAGCTCTCCGTGACAAAACTCAAAAGTAGGGTTTTAACGTGAATTTTTGTTAACTTCTTCACCAAACTAAAGGGATATGGACGGCAGCCTATAAATTGTATCATCTTGGTTAGAGCTCCTCTCAGTGGCTTTATTTAAAATTTCACGTGGCATTTATATACAGAGTACTCCTAATTTTATGGCCCCACAAAAATTTAACGATAGAAATAAAGTAAGAAGGAGATTTTGAAATACAACTACCCAGGTTCTTCGGTATACTTGAAAAATTCTAAAACAAGGCTACTTAAAATAATATGAAATAACCACATTCTTCCAGTTAACCATTCATAATTCCAATCTTTTTACATGGGAGGTATCAAAACAAAGCTTTTTATTGTTTTGAAAGTATCACTGAGAGGGTAGAGTTGGGCTATGAAAGCTAATGGACAAATATAGTAGTACATTGTAACTTTTATTTCTTGCCTGTGTTTTCATAGGAAATTGTGTTTGAGGCATGGAAGTGAAAGTATAACTCATAACAACTCATGTTTGTTTTCTCTTATTTCAGCAATTGATGTGAAATTAAATTTCTTATATATTATCTACTCAAAAACAGAAAAGTTAACAATGCCAGTTAAAGAAGGTATGGAAAGATGCTGAGTTCATATTTTGAATATACAAATTTTATGTTTGAGTCTGAGAGTTTTTGACTAGTTAATCTGTAAGCCAGATGAAGGTGAAGCAGAAAAAGAAATGAGAAGTTGACACGATAAGTAGGACTTAAAATTTTCTTGTCTGATAGTAGAAGCTGTGTGTCTGTGTGGGTGGTAGGGCGATTGCCTGAAACTCCCTTTTTTTCCTGTGGAAACATTTCTCCCCTTTGTAGGGGAAATTTTCTGAATCCCCAGCTTCTAGATGCATTTCAAATGAGCGATGGGATTGTCCTGCTTTCCAGGCCACAGTCAATGGTAGCCACCTGACCCAATATGATGGACAGCCTCTGAGTTGCCCCAATGATTCCCACCTCCTGGGTTCTACAGCCTACCACATTATGCCAGAGTTGGTTTGTGTTACCAACAGAACATGTCCACGTGACTGGATGCTACTTCCAAGGTTAGGTTATAAAAGCCATTGTGGTTCTCATCTTGGTCCCTCTCCTGTCTTATCCTCTCCTCTTTACAAAGGATAATAGCTGTTTACAGGAAGAAGGAAGAATTCATTATGGAACCGAGTATTTGGAAGTGTTTCTAAGACAGTTGGTAATGATCTGTTTTGTGAACTTTTAGTTATTTGTCATAATCATTCTTTAAACTATACATTTGTTTTGTGAATTTTTCTGTCTGGGATTCATTTTATAATATGACTTTTCAAAAAAAAAGGAGGAAAGATCCATGTATAGGAGATTCATGGATAGAGAATCCATCTCTTGCATAAAAGTTAACTTAAAATTAAGCTGTAATATTGCAAATTAAATTACTGAACTAAGAATGAAGGATTAAAGATGAATTTTGAAATTGCTTTACCTGTTTCGTTTTCGAGAAAGATGAAAACTAAAGATGAAAACTAAAGAGGTTGATGGCTGGGACACCTGGGTGGCTCAGTCGTTAAGCGTCTGCCTTCGGCTCAGATCGTGATCCCAGGGTCCTGGGATCGAGCCCCTCATTGGGCTCCCTGCTCCACGGGAAGCCTGCTTTTCCCTCTCCCACTCCCCCGCTTGTGTTCCCTCTCTCGCTGTGTCTCTCTCTGTCAAATAAATAAATAAAACCTTTTAAAAAAATAAAGAGGTTGATGGAAGTAAATTCTCTTCCAGTTCTAATAACCTATTTCTGAGACTGGTTCTGTATTCTTTCATTAAAATAGACTACAGGGGCCCCTGTGTGGCTTGGTAGGTTGAGTGGCCCTCTCCTGATTTCGGCTCAGGTCACAGTCTTGGGGTCCTGACATCTGCTGGTTGGGGTCTGCCTTTGGTGGGGAGTTGTCTTGAGGATTCCCTCTCCCTCTCCCCTGCCCCCTCCATGCACATGCATGAGCACTCTTTCTCTAATGTAAATAAATAAATCTTTAAAAATAAAATAAACTGCAAAAACTGTTTATGTATATTTGCAATGTCATCAATCTAACTTACACTAGACAAATTAACCAAAAAAAAAAAAAAAAAAAACCCAATCTCATTTGATACATGAAAAGCTTTAGATGTTACTAAAACAGTATTGGTTCAAATTGTCTTATACAGAAATTTAATTTGGCCAACTGCTGTATTGCTGATAACTAAATAGTTACCTTTGTAGAACAACAAAAGTTACAATGTAATATTCAGTATATTAATCACTGGTACACAAGCTTTCAGGGAATAATATAGTTGTATAATTTTCTTGTATTTGCTTCTGTGATATGTTTTAATTATATTTATTGAAATGAAATTTTGTCTGTTGTATCTAATAAGAAAAAGACTTACATTTCATATGAATTAATTTTTAAATTTCATTTTCCTAGTAATTTTTATTGTGTTTAAGAGAATATTGCTGTGCAATGAATTGGAAATTAAAAAGCCTAGTTCTTCATCATAGATAATATGAGAAGTACTTCCTTTAACACTAAGCGGAACATCTTTCACTTAATTCATAATGAATATATTTTTAAATTCAAGTCACTGTATCTTATTGCTCATACTGCTTCTAAAATCTCCAAGTCTCCTTATCTTGCATTTTAATTTTTGTTATGCAACAATACTTCACTACGGGGTACACATTTAATTCAATAGAATTCAGTTCAATTCTACTAAATTTCTGCCATGCCAAACATACTGAACTAGGCAATGAAAGGCAAAAAGGAATAATAAGTAAATTCTCAAGCTTTACAGTCCAAAATGGAGAATAAGAAATTATATAAATTATTATTTAATGCAAATAGGATCGATGAAAAGCATTTTAATATTCTGAGAGAGATAATACTTTGTTCAAGAGATCAGGGAAAAAACATTTTAACTAAAGAGAATTTTGAGAGACATTAAAAAGTTGGAGAAAAGAAAAAGAAGAAAATATTTAAATTAAAATAAATTGTGCTATATTTTCCTATTAATGTAGTACTTATGTTAGTGAAAACAGAGACTTAATAGAACATATTATTTGAAAGATACTTATGGAGGACTTTAAATCTTAGGGCTAACTAACCTATTTATTCTTTCAAAAACCAATTATATTCTTACACAAGTCCATGTCATGGACTATATGCTAGAAAATGGGATGAAACAGAGGAGAAAGGAAGGAGAAATAAAAAAAAAAAATGCAAAGATAAATTAACCCAAAAAAGTTTCAAAATGTGTCATTATAGCTATGATCATAAATTCTATGATATAGGGAATCATAAGTATATGAGAGTAAAGAAGAAGAAAAGATTCTGTCAGCTTTGACTTGGACTTTGAAGGATGAGTGAGAATAAAGTAGACAAAACCCAGAGAAAGAGTATGATAGGCCAAGGGGAGATCACTCACTTATTCAACCATATAGTTAGCGTTTATTGAGTTCCTACTTAATTTTAAATATTTGACACATACAACTTCACATATAAATGGAAGCATGCAGGAGATAATCTTTTGTGCTTGACTTCCTTTACTTAATACATGTTTATGAGACTCAACTACGTTATGGCATTAATTTGGTTAATTCGCATCCATTGATGGGTGGTGTTCTTTTGTAGGAGTATACCACCATATATTTATCTATTCTATCACTGTTGGTCCTTTGGAACTATTACTGATGCTGCCATAGACATTCTCTTAATGCCTTTTGTTACATATTTGTATGAGTTCTGTTGAGTATAAACATGGAAATGTAACTTCTGGGTTAGAAGTTGTGCATGGTGCAAAGTTACCTGATATTATCGGACTGTTTTCCAAACTCATCTTAATGTCTACCAGCATCAAATGAGAGTTCTCCTTGCTCCAACACCTTGCTAATCTTTACTACTGTTATTCTGCTTAATTTAAGCCATTCTGACATGTGGATGATAGAATGTCATAGTTTTATTTGCAGTTCACTGATTATTAATAATATGCCCAGGCACTGTTTATATGATTATTAACTATTTTAATTCCTCCTTTGGGGAAGTGGCTGTTCAAGTAATGCCCTTCTCAGAAAGGAAAGTCTAGTGAAAAACTGACTTGAGATTGTAAGAAATACAATGAAAATTTTTTGAAAGGCCTCAGTTTGAGTAACTACGGACACATAAAGATGAAGCTGTCCAGCAAAATGTTGGAAAGTGGATCAGAGCTTGGGAGAAAAGGCAGAATTGACTCCTAAATCTTAGCAAAGATGGGGAAGAAGTCAAGAGAGAAGTAAAACAAAGATAATATATTTTTATAGAGTTAAGAACAAAGGAAGATACCACAGACAATTTTTTTTTTAAAGATTTTATTTATTTATTTGAGAGAGAGCACATGAGAGGGGTTAGGGTCAGAGGGAGAAGCAGACTCCCTGCCGAGCAGGGAGCCCGATGCGGGACTCGATCCCAGGACTCCAGGATCATGACCTGAGCCGAAGGCAGTCGCTTAACCAACTGAGCCACCCAGGCGCCCTACCACAGACAATTTAATGGTTGAAAAAGTATTAATAGAGTTAGTGTTAAGTGACTTCTGTCTTATTGGAGAAGTAATTGATATGGACTCAGCTAGTGAATGGTTTCTAGTGTTCTACAAAACCAGTATAAACAAAATCTCTTCTCTGTTGCTGTGTGTGATAGGAGTCTTAGCTTCTTCCATGTTTCTTTCTCTGAAATTTTGTAGTTCTGAGTCTCTTCCAATTCCAATAGATCTAATCTTTCCTGAGGCCGAATTTCTCTACTCAGCTGCTTATATTTGCTACTTCCTGTATCTCTGCCAAGCGCTCTATGATATCTAAGGTTCCTGGAGCTTCAAACTTCTATAAACCATTAAATAATTTCCTCCAGTGAAATAGTCTTTTCCTTTTCCATGGATTTCGTGGACTCATTCTGTCTTGTAATCATTTTCTTTACAGATTTTAGGTTACAAAATTCTTGCAAAGTCTCTCATATTTTAACTAGTACCCCGCAAAAGTTGCTTTTAAAAATGAACAGCATTGAGCTCAAATTTATGAATATTTCCCTTTTAGTGATATAACCTTAGTCTAAACCCAAATAGAATAGTAGATTTTAGAATGGACAGCTTTTCAAGGAGAAATATATAACATGAAATAGTAATTTTTCTCTAAATCCTGAGGGACTCCTCAAGTTTAGACTATTGAAAACTATTCCATATTTCTGAAATAACTGTAGGGATTCTTCTCCTCTCTTCATTTTTCTCCCTCCAAAGATATTATGATGCAAAATTAAGTTTAAAAATGAGTAAAATGAAAAATATATGTATAAAATATAGAAAATTACATAGGCTTATGAAATAAGACAAAAAAGCACATAGGTGAAAGTTCAATTTATTTAAGGTAGAGTTAGAAGTGTTTTTCTTTTGTATATTTAGACACCATGTTAATATACCAAAAATATTGGTTATATAATAAAAATATATTATCTAATTTTAAACCCAAGCTAGGGTTTAGTGTCAACATTTTAGAGTTAGAAATGTAAGATCAGGGTCATTTTTTTAAAGTGGTGAATACAAGGATAAAAATTTATTCTTGGGAACCGCTTTCAATAATCATCTCTATCATCACTCTATACACCCATAATAGCACTCTGGTTTAAAATTCTAAGTTCGTAGTCTAATCTGATAGCATCATGTTTTATTCCCACCATCTACTTCTGCCAGCTCTAATAATTTTACCATAGTTGATTTATTTTTTACATACATCATCTTTTTTTCTTTTTTAAATTAAGTTTTAGATTTTAATTCCAGTATAGTTAACATACAGTGTTATATTAGTTTCAAGTGTACAATATAGTGATTCAACAATTCTATACATTACTCAGTGCTCATCGGTTAAGTCTACTCTTTAATCTCCCTCACCCATTTCATACACCCCCCCCACCCACTTCCCCACTGATAACCATCAGTGTGTTCTCTTATATTTAAGAGTCTGTTTCTTGGTTTGTCTCCCTCCTCTTTTTTTTTCTTTGCTCATTTGTTTTTCTTAAATTCCATATCTGAGTGAAATTATATGCTATTTTTCTTCCTCTGACTGACTTATTTCACTTAAAATTATACTTAGCAGCCCAAGTGACCATCAAAAGTTGAATGGATAAAGAAGATGTGGCATTTATACATGTATATACAATGGAGTACTTAAAAAAATTAAAATATGAACAGTTCATTATTTCTCTCCAGTATTTTGTGCACAATTTGGGTGGTTATTTATGTTCTTTCTAATTGTTTTATACTATAAGAATCCTTACAAAATAATACAAAATATTCAAATTACTAACCTTTTATAAAGAGTATTTTCTTGCTGTCCAATAATTATATGACTAATTTATTCTGCACTTTTAGGGAAACATTTTAAAAGTTTTGCTGTGTTTTTCTGGAACACAGGAAAGAACGAATGCTGAAAGAGAGCAAAAGATTAGATGATTACTTCCCAAGGGACAAACTCAGACTTTATTTTTGTCACATTGTACTTGATCTTTTAATAACTCTGTCATGATAGAGTCTTAATTGGCTGTGCTTGAATAAGATGCTCTGATTTCTGCTAAAAACACTGAGTATATTTCGTACATATTCACTGATGACTTTTCTTGTTGTCATCATAAAAGTTCATGCACACATTTTTGGAATTGAAAAACCCAAATTCTTCTGTGCATATAAATGATATTTTAACTGGCTGATTGTAACAACATAAGGGGCCTTTTATAACTCCATATGAGAACACAGGTAAGGAGTAAGTGCTGACACATGAAAATTAAAAACTTAATTTCAAATCTAAAATCCTTGATGAAAGCATATCAAAACAAACTCCATAGACTAAAGAAAAAACTACTACAAAAAATTGCATAGTATATTAGAATTAAATATGCTTTCAGCAGTTGAATAGAAATGAAGTAAAGTATTGATACATAAATTTATTAAAAGTGCAATGGGTAAACCCAAGTTCCAAGTAAAATTTTGCAAAATAACATTATATTTTACAGTACACATTTACATTTACTCATCTCAAATATTCTTCTTTCTGTAAGTAGAGTCACAGTCCAGCCAATTGTTCTAGCCCAAACCCTAGACATCTTCTCTAATTTTTCTCTTTTTCAGTGTATAATCGAATAACCTATCTTATCTGTCTTACTTCCAAAATGTGCATGTGATCTTTCCTCTCCTTTCAATTTTCCTTGCTAGCAACATTTTCCAAATCAGCATCTTTTCTCATCTCAACTACTGCAATAGCATTTGTGACAAAGACTGCTGGATCCACCACCTCCTCAGTTTATAGGTGTTCCTTTACCATGTACGAGCTGGGTAGACACCCATAAGATAACTCTCATTAAATTAAGGATGAGGTGAATGGGCCATGCACAAAGACCAGTAAATAGAAAAGCAAAATCCTCAGAATTAAGATCTATGTCAGGAAAAGCCCTTTTGATGTTGCCATTAGTACATGAAAAGGAATGGAAGCATCAAAAGCCCAATAAGATTTTGGAAAACATCTACTGCCAAAGAAATCACAAGTCTGACCTGTCAAAGTCTATGTTCACTTGACTCTTAAAGTCACTCCTGGTTCTCCAAACCTGAACTAGCAGAAAGAGAGTGATGAAAGTGTTGTAGACATCAAAAGCATACTCCATGATGTACTACTGATATGGTCATAGAAAATACTGTACAAGGAAATTTCCTGACAGAAGATAGGAGATCTTGAGGCATTAAGAAAAATCATTTTCTATCTATCTAAGGAATGCATCTTATTCTTAGGGCCAATATTCTCTGCACTTCCTGCACAGGAGGTTTTTAATATTGATATCTAACAGTGACAACTGTATATATTCTATTCTTACCTTTTCAAAAATGGAATGTATAATATAAATGCTATGTTTCTACTCCATTGTTATATATTTAGTTGGCTCAAGAATGCATATATTTTTCTTTGAGTTCACTGGTCACCAGACCATGAGAAGATATATCCTGAACATGGAACTGAATATAATTACATGGGACACTGATATTTTTGTCTTGGTTATTTGTGAATACTTTTCATATGTGGAGAAAAGGGTGAGTATGGACAGTTAGTTGGAAAAAGGGACAGACAATAATGATGACTGATAAGTTGTCCCACTTACATCCATTCTCTCTTTTATTGGTAAGTTTCCAGAGTATGTGGATTCCTAGTTAAAAAATATAATTCTCTGCATTCTTTGCAGCTAAGTGTGGAAGACTTACACTAACAGATTTCAAAACTTATTAAAATCTGCTATAATTGATACAGTGTGGTATTGGTTTAAAGACTTACATGGATAACTAGAACAAAAGAGAGAATTCTAAAATAAATATACACATATATGTTCCCTCACTTTCCAAAAGCAATTCAAAGAAAATTTAGTGGTGAAAGAGTGCTTTAACAGCAAATGATGCTGAAAAAAATTTCACTCACTCTCTCTCAAATAAATAAAAAAATAAAATTTAAAAATAATAAAAATAAAAAGCATAATCTGTTAAAGAAAAATGTCATAAATTAGACCTCATGGAAAATAAAGAAAAAGAAAAGGAAAAAAGAAAATTCATTACATCACATATAATGTGTGAAATTTAACGCCTCTTCAAATATTTTTGAAGTCTCTCAAATAATTTCACATTTATCACAGACACTTTGTGTTCTAACATCTGCAGAATTCTTAGTACCTGTTTGAGTTACACTTGTTGCCAGTATCGTCTTCATTATTCACTTCACATGATTCCACTATTTCTTTAAAATATGATATTTTTTTGTCAGTAGCATGTTTTGCTAAAGACTTGTTTAATGAATGAAAATTGTAACTTTGCACAATTAAGGGACCATCATAAAATTAAAAAAATATAATTATTATGCCTGTTAAAGTGAACTGTCCATTTTTTTTTTAAAGATTTTATTTATTTATTTGAGAGAGAGAGAATGAGAGAGAGCGAGTACATGAGAGGGGGGAGGGTCCGAGGGAGAAGCAGACTCCCTGCCGAGCAGGGAGCCCGATGCGGGACTCGATCCAGGGACTCCAGGATCATGACCTGAGCCGAAGGCAGTCGCTTAACCAACTGAGCCACCCAGGCGCCCATGAACTGTCCATTTTTTTAACCACAAAAATGTGCTTATGAAACGCAATAAACCCATGCTCTGTCTAATGCTGTATTTTAGGTCCTCTTTATTTATCTTCTGGAACTTTTTTCTCTTCACTCCACCAATTTATAACCACCAACTTTTGTTATTTTTCCATTCAGAGGAACTTAGCTTTTACAGTTCATTTTTGAAAGCCTCAAATTTCATCTGTTAAAGAACACAGGATGCGTCCACGTGAATTATTATAGTCTATTAATATGCACAAGGCAGATTTTTGAAGAGGGTGCTTCTTGCTTGCATCTCTCTAATGTCCTGGGACATGGCATAAATACACATATATTAAATGAATAAATGCATGGCATATATACACAGATAAATACAAAGGCCCAACAAATAAAACAAATAAGACAAACCTCAGAAGCTATCTGAGCCTATAAGCTCCCCACTGGGGCAGCTGAAGCTCCTGCATATGTTTGTATTTCTACATACATAAGATCAGTAGAGGGCAGTATAAAATCAGATAGCTCTACTTTTTGGTAAATGAAGAACAAATATAAGGATGTAAAAAACTCCCAAAGTGATAGATTGAAAGAGAACTTCATTTAATTATTCATTCCTTCACTTGACACAACCAAGCAAAATATTGCAAATAAGCAAGTGAAATAGAAGTGCACAAAAAGTGACACAGCAATTCTCCCAATTGCATCTCACCCCTGTGCCTTTGCTATCTCTTGGCCTAAATTTGCTTTGCTAACTCTCCAGTTTCCATAACCACTGTCATACACTTTACTTTCCAATTTTTAATATTTTTTATTTAAAAGATGTACATCCATAAAACTTCAAAAAGCACTAAGTGTACAGACAGTGAATTATGATGAAGTTACCACACCCATGCAATCACTTCCTAGATGTAAAGGATGTTAGATATGCCACTGAAATTCTCTTCTTAAGAGTAAGACACTCATTCAGTTGTTAAGAGTATTGGCTCCTCACAACTAAGTGAGGAAACCATGGGTGGCCAAAAGCCGCTGCCTTTTTCAAGGTTATATGGTCTTCCTGGAACAGAACTCATCCAATGACAGGTTGATGGGTGAGTACAAAGGCCCAACACCCTTGACTTGAATAAGACAAATCTCAAAGGCTATCTAAGCTGTAAAGCTCACCACTGGTCAGCTGAAGCTCCTTGCATTTGTTTGCAGTTCAACTTCTTTTTCTGTCCAATCTGTCTTCTTTCACTCCTTTAGAGATATTTTTCCCAAGAATCCATGAATGCAAATTTCTGCCACAGAGTCTATTTCCAAAAGAACATGACCTAAAAGAGCTGGTAATAGAATTGATCCTAGAAAGCAGAATTTAAAACGGGATTTCAGAAATGGATCATTCTCTGACCTCCTGGCAACAAGGACTCTAATTACAGATGGTGAATAGAATACTGATGGCTTGTAGGATACTGTAGTAATGCAGTTGTTAAAACTCACACTGGTGGTGAACTAGACTAGAATACTAATCAAAATGAATGCAAGCGTGGATATACTATCTCAAGCATTTGAGACACTAGGGGCAAAATAATAATTACAAGGACTATGTAATTGGGTGGGACTAAGCATGCATTGAAGAAAAACAATGAAAGACTTATGGTGATTAATCACCGATTTAAGGTGAAATGTGAAAGTCAGAGGGCCTCTTTGGCAGAATATAAAAAGACCCATTTGCTGCAGCAAGAGTGCAGAAAAAGGTGATCATCAGGTCCAGGACTTAATTATAGTGATAGCAGAGCTCCAGAGAAGGATGATGTTCAATCCCAACCTGTCTGCTCTGCTAAGATCAGTGCCTTAATTGGGAAGTAGTGAGACTCTGGACTCAGGATAAGAGCAACTGAGTCAATACACTTGGAAGTTACAAGTGTCCGATTCCCCTGAACTCTCTGGGCCTGGAAAATTGGCCCACTCCTTGTTAAAGGCCAATGATCACCCTTGCTTGAGTCTGATGCACGCTCTTAAAAGAAACCATGCATACAAACCTCAGGATCTACCTTCTCCCATCCTGTACACTAGACCAGTAGCTAGTTAAGTTAACATGAAGTAGCTGGAGAAATGCTGAGATTGTTAAATAGGAAAAAAAAGAAGTCACAGAAGTTGCTGCAGAACCTAGCCACATAAACCAGCAAGAGACAAGCAGTATATTGGAATATGGAATATGGATCTGATGGTGCTATATATGTGTACAAAAGTTTGGCAGATAAATTTGCATAAGGGAAAATTTATTAATATGGAAGGTCTGTCCCGTGATAAAAACTTTAATAGCATGACCAGGATTACAGGAAATATTATTAATGAGTTGCTAAAATGGTTGTTCTTAGAAGCTTCAGTTTAGAAATCCTGGTTTCCAGAGAGAGAACACTTCCACTGGAGGACATTGCTAAAACCCCATTAAGTTTGAGTCATGACTGTTACTGCGTCTCCTTTGGCTTCTTGTGCCCAAAGAATATAATCAAAAAAATACTGGCAAACTGAATCGGACCCAATTTTCTGGAAGAAATAGAGTTACAATAAGGAAGGGAAAGAATATGGGTTGGCAACTACATAGCTTACCACAGTACCTCTTGCTACTCCCTACATCATGTTGATGATAAATGAACAAAGTGCAACAGATCTGAGAGGGCAGGGTGACCAAAGTCTCAGATCCCTCACTAAATAAGCCATAGAGATGCTAGATAAGGGTGAGAAAAATTAAAATAGCTGTAGAGAAGGCAGTGATACCAATTGGGGTCTTTAGATAAGCTGCAGCCATTGACCTGTGATTCATGTCAATAACTTTCCTGTTTAAAGTTTCTCCAGGAAAAGAAAAGACCAGCTAGAATCCTAGAGAAGCTCTTCGCAATTGGGGTTAACTTTCTACACAAAATAAGTGGATAAAAGCAGAGAAAGGGGTTGGTTGTTGTAAATTCTGTGGTGTTTTATCAAGCTCTCCTTTTCATGATTGAATTAGTTAGCTAGAGCTGCCCTAACAAAGTACTACAGACCGGGTGGCTTAAACAACAGAAATTTATTTTCTCCTAGTCCTGAAGGCTGGACATCCAAGATCAAAGTGTCAGCAGGTTTGATTTTTTGTAAGGTCTCTCTGTTTGGCTTTCAGATGGCTGCCTTCTTACTGTGTTCTCACGAAGTCCCCCTTATATCCCAGTGTTAAAATTCTTCTTCTAAGGACTCCCACCAGAGTGGATTAGGCCCACCCAATGCAAGGCTCAATCCCAAACCCTGAGATCATGACGGAGCCCAGGGCAACAGCTTAACCAAACTGAGCCACCCAGGCACCTCAAGAAATCTCTGTACCTTCTGTTCACTTTGACTACAAACCTAAAACTAATCTAAGAAAATCTATTAAAAAAGAAAGAAAGAGAGAAAGGAGAATATTGGAAAATAACAATAATAACAAAGGATTACTAGTGCCTCAGATGCTCCCATAATATCTATTGCCATAGATGGTTTTCCTTGTGACCTTTACAGAAACAAAAGTTTAAATAATGAATACACACTTTTTGCCTAGTTATTTACACTCAACCATGTGATTTGAAATGTGCCCATATTGTAGAATGCAGCAGTAACTTAAACTAATATGTAATATTTAATGGTATGATTATACAACTATATATTTTCTACTGTTGATGAATATTTAAATTGTTTGCATTGTGTGGATGCATTTTTAGTAGATGTATAACTAGGTATGCATTTTCTGGGGCAGAGTATAGGGTATTCGTTAATATCCTTTAAATATTAAATATTGTCTTGTCTTTTATTGAGTTGCAATCATTCTTTACAGTCTGAATACAAGTCCTTTAGAAGATACACATATTATAAGTATTTTCTTCAGTAAGTGCATTTCATTTCAAAACAAACAACTCTTCCTATCTTTAACAGTGTCTTTACAATATCAGACATATTAATTTAGGTGGAGTCAATTTTATCACCTTTTTTTTTTTTTGGTTAATTTTTTTTATTGTTTCATCCAAAAACTCCTGGCCTAACTTAATGTTACAAAGATTCTTTCATATATTTTCTTGTAGAAGTTTTAGCATATAAGTCTTAGTTTTAGATATGTGTTTTCAAGAAATTTTCCATCTCATGTAAATTGTTGGAATTATTGGACTAGAGTTATTTATAATATTTTTTTAGTTTTTGTTTAGTATTCCTCCTTTTTAATTTATTTATTCTTTTATTATTTATTTTATTTTGAGAGAGAGAGAGAGTAACAGCATGCAAACAGGGGTGGGGAGACGGGGGCAGTGGGAGAGGGAGAGAGAAGGAATATTAAGCCAGCTCCATGCCCAGAATGGAACCTGATATGAGGCTCAATTCCACGACACTGCATTCATGACCTGAACTGAAATCAAGAGTCAGATGCTTAACCGACGGAGCCACCCAGACATCCCCTTCCTTTTATTTTTGAAACTAGTAATTTGTGATTTTTTTCTCTATCAATCTAGCTAAAGTTTAACAATCTTATCAATCTTTTAGAAAATCTCAATTCAGTCTATTGATTTATCTCTTTACTTTTTCTATTTTTTATTTTACTGATTCATAATTTTATTCTCGTTTCTTTCCTCCTAATTATTTTGCATTTAATTGTTTTTTTTTTTACTGGATTAAGGTAGAATCAAAGTTTTTGATGTTAGATCTTTATTTTGTCTAGTATGAGCATTTAAATTATCACTTTCCCTCTGAGCATTACTTTAGCTGCCTCATATACATTTTGATATGTTGTGATTTGACTATCATTTAGTTAAAAACATGTCTAATTCTTCTTATTTTTGACCTCTAGATTGTTCAGAAATGAGGGGTTTAATTTTCAAATATTTGGGGATTTTTAAATCTATTTTTATTACTGATTTATATGGTCAATTTTCATCAGAAAATATACTCTATATATTTTAATCACTTAAACTTACTGAATTTTGTATGGTAAAACGTACGGTCCATTTTGTGGACTGTTTCATTTGTACTTTGAAAGAATGTGAATTCTGTCATTGTTAGTTTGCTCTATAAAATGTCCTTTAGACCAATTTGAATGAGAATGTTCACATCTTCTATATATTTACTGGTTTTCTACCTATTTTTAAATCAATTACTGAGAGTGATTTGAAATCTTCAAATACAAATGTGTATTTGTGTATTTCTCCTTTCAGTTCCACATTCATGTTTTCTGAAGAACTGTCTTTCTGTAAATACAAACATACAATTTACATATCTTCTTGAAAAATTGACTCCTTTATCATTAAAAGTTTTTCTCTTTATCTCTGGTAAGAGTATTTGTTGTGAAGTCTTTGTCATATATTAACACAACCACTCCAGTCTTAGGATCATTGACTGCGTGGTATATCATTTTTCCATTCTTTTACTTACTACCTGTGTTTTTATGTTAACATGCATTTCTAGAAGACAACTGCACCCTCATTCCTGGTGTTCTCACTTCCCACATGTTTTCCCATATACTCATAAATTCTATTTGTCTGCATTACCCTCAACTCTGGCATCTGTCTCCTCAACTCATCAAGGATACTTACCTTTGAGTGGATTCCTCCTCAGGTGCCATGGTCCAAAATATCTCTAGGCAGAAAACTCAGGTGAGCATAGGGCTCACCTAGTTTATTTACTTTCTTTCAGAGATTCCAGTACTATATTATCTGTTGTCTATTGTCTGAAATGGTCATTTCATATATTTTGTCATGTTTTATTATTGTTTATGGTGGGAAGACAAGTCATTCGCTTGCTTCATCAAGACCACACATTCTAAGGAATAGGAACACAGAGTAAAACTTGCCAAATAAAGCACCATAAGCAAAATTTGGCACACATCTTAGAGTATGTATATAAAATATATATAATGTAATCTATATGTGTATATATATAATTTTGACTATGTTTATAGTCAGTATCATAAATGCTATAAGTCATGAGTTAAAAAAGCAAACAAAAAAGAAAATCTTAAAGTTATAAAAAAGACAAGCTATGAAAATGAGCAGAAGTATTTGAAAAATAAACAGAACTTCTAGAAATTAAACTGAAAATATAAAATAAGAAAAAAATATGAGTGAAACAATTAGATTGAGATGGAAGAGAATTGATAAGCTGCTAGATAGATTTGAATAAGTTACATAAGCAGTAGTTAAATCAGAATATATCATCATCAAAAAATGAGAATATCAAAGAATTAAAATTTTGGAAGCATGACTTTAATATATTCTTTTTTTTTTTTAAGATTTTATTTATTTATTTGAGAGAGAGAATGAGATAGAGAGAGAGAGCATGAGAAGGGGGAGGGTCAGAGGGAGAAGCAGACTCCCCGCTGAGCAGGGAGCCCGATGTGGGACTCGATCCTGGGACTCCAGGATCATGACCTGAGCCGAAGGCAGTCGCTTAACCAACTGAGCCACCCAGGTGCCCCTGACTTTAATATATTCTTAATCACAATTCCAGTAATAGATAAAGTGGAAATGGGAAAAATGAAAATATTCATAAAGCCAAACGCAGTATAAAATTATAGATGTATAAAACCAATCCTAGGCACATGTAGTAGAAGGGCAGAACAGAAAGAACAAGATCTTTAACACACCCAGTGAGAAGAAAAAGAGAGTTTACTCACAACTCCTTTAACAATTTTAGTAATAGGGAGATTTGCCCTATCGATGGTTTAAATGGCACATGCCCATATGTACCCACACATTTCCCATTGTTCACTTTCCTTTGACTAAGGGTGTTTTTTTTATGCATGATTTTCAATTTTTATGTAATTATATTTATCCATCCTTTCATTTATGGACTCTGTATTTTGTGACACAATTAGCAAAGACTGCCCAACTCCAAAGATATTAAAAATACAATAAATCAGGTTTCTTTCTGGTTGTTCTTTTCTTTACTTTTTACATTTATTTATTTGAAGAGTAGTTGATATACAATATTATATTGGTTTCAAGTGTGAAACATCATGCTCTAACATTTATGTACATTACCAAGTCACTATGATCAAAGTCACCAAGATCACCATTGTAAGTCTAGCTACCCACCTGTCACCAAAGGTGTTGAAATATTTTTGACTATAATCCCTATGGTGTACATTATATTCCCATGAATTATTTATTTTATAACTGGATGTTTATATCTTTTAATCCCCTTCGCCTATTTTGTCCAACCCCACCCCCTTCCCTTCTGGCAACCAGCAGTTGTTCTCTGCAACTGCATGCTTGTTTGTGTGTGTGTGTGTGTGTGTCTGTTGTATTTAGAATCTACATATAAGTGAAATCGTGTGGTATTTGTCTTTTTCGATCTGACTTATTTTACTTAGAATAATACCCTCTAGGTACATCCATCTTGTCACAAATGGTAAGGTTTCATTCCTTTTTGTGGCTGAGTAATATCATATATTTATGATATTATATAGTCACATCTATATATGATACAGTAATATCATATATTTATGATATAGTAAATATGTGATATATAGTAAATATATGATATATGTGATACTATACACATGATATAGTAATATCATATACTTATGATATATAGTTACATCTTCTTTATCCATTCTTCTATCCACAGACACTTAGGTTGCTTCCATATCTTCCATATGAAATAAACATAGGGTTGCATATATCTATTTAGTGTTTTCATCTTCTTCAGATAAATACTCAGAAGTGAAACTGCAGGATCATATGGTATTTCTATTTTTAATTTTTGAGGAACCCTCATATTGTTTCCACAGTGGCTGTACCATTTTGCATTTCCATCAACAGTGTACAAGGGTTCCCTTTTCTCCACATCCTCACCAACACTAGTTATTTCTTATCTTTTTGATAACAACCACCTGACAGATGTGAGCCAGTATCTCATTGTGGTTTTGAATGAATTTCCCTGATGATTAGTGATGTTTAACATCTTTTCACGAGTCTGTTGGCCATTTGTATGTCTTCTCTGGAGAAATGTTTATTCAGACCCCCCCTCTTATTGGATTATATTTTTTGATACTGAGTTGTGTGAGTTCTTTATGTATTTTTTATATTAACCTCTTATCGGATATATGATTTGTAAATATCTTCTCTCATTCAGTACGTTGCCTTCACTACGTTTTGCTGATGGTTTCCTTTGCTGTGCAGAAGCTTTTAAGTTTGATGTTCCCTTTGTTTATTTTTGTTTTTGTTTCCCTTGCCTGAGGAGACAGATCCCAAAAACATTGCTTAGCCTAATGTCAAAGAGCTTACCACCTGTTTTCTTCTAGGAGTTTTATGGTCTCCCATCTTATATTCAAGTCTTTAATCCATTTTGAGTTTATTTTTATGTACGGTGTAAGAAAGTCATTCAGTATCATTCTTTCACATGTAATTGTCCAGTTTTCCCAGCACCATTTATTGAACAGACTCGTTTTCCCATTGCATATTTTTGCCTCTTTCATCTTAGATTAATTGACCACATAAACGTGGATTTATTTCTAGGCTCTCTATCCTGTTCCATTGATCTATGTGTCTGTTTTTGTGCCATACCATACTATTTTGATTACTAGAGCTTTATAGTATAGATTGAAATCAAGAAGTGTGATACCTAGAGCTTTATTCTTCTTTCTCAAGATTTCTATGGCTACTTGGGGGCTTTTGTGGTTCTATACAAATTTTAGGATTATCTGTTCTAGCTCTGTGAAAAATGGCATTAATATTTTGATAGATATTGCAATAAATCTGTTGATTTGCATAATATGGACATTTTAACAATATTTTAACAATATTAATTCTTCTAATCCATGAGCACAATATATCTTTCCAATTATTTGTGTCATCTTCAATTTCTTTCATCACTGTTTTATAGTTTTCAGAGTACAGGTTCTTTACTTCCTTTGTTAAATTTATTCCTAGGTATTTTATTCTTTTTGATGAAATTGTAAATGGGATTGCTTTCTTAACTTCTCTTTCTAATAGTTCATTGTTAGTATATAGGTATGTAACATAATTTTGTATATTAATTTTGTATCCTGCAATTTTACCAAATTAATTTGTTAGTTCAAATAGTTTTTTTGTTTTGTTTTGTTTTGTTTTGTTTTGTTTTGTTTTGGTAGTCTTTAGGGTTTTCTCTCTACAGTTATCATGTCATCTGCAAATATTGACAGTTTTATTTTTTATTTTCCAATTTGTGCTTTTTACTTATCTTTCTTGTCTCTTTTTTACCCTTAGAATTTTGATCAACTCATAAATCCCGGTGTAGGACATGAGATTATTTTATTATTATTTTCTTTTCTCTGATGACTAGCTAGTACTTCAAACATAATTTATTACAAAGTTTACCTTCTCTCATAGATTACATATGATACTTATATCATGTACTAAATGTCCATCTATATTAAGCTCAATTTCTACATTTTAATTGGATTACATTAACCTAATCATTTTTATGACAGAGTGTTGTACCATTTTAATTATCAGGTTCTTATACTATGTATGCAACTGTTGGGAGAAGATTTAAGTCCCTCTCTTTGCATTTTCTTTATTTTTCTCTTTAATTTTGTAGGAGAAAAATAATATCTCATTGTGGTTTTGTTTCATTTTTATGATTAACAGTGAAGTTGAGTAAGTTTTACATTTTATAAACAATATGTGGTTCCTCTTTTTTGAAATGCAAACAAAAAATAAAACCAAGCAAGTATAATGAATAAAACTCTATAAATTGTGACATCGTCAAGTATAGTGGCCATGTAAAACAATCAAAACAACCACTTTGGAAGTATTTATTATTAACAACTAAAGTTAAGTATATACATGTCCTATAACTGAACATTTCACTTGTACATATATCACACATAGGCTCTTACATACATGTGATGGTGGATGTGTACAAGAATGTTAATAACAGCTTTGTTTATAACAGAGATAACAAAAAGATATTAACCAAAATTTCTCAACAGGGAAAGACTAAATACTTGAATATGTATACAACTGAATATTAATTTTATATTTACTTTATAATTTATTTATGTATCATATAGTTTAAAAGAAAGAAAAAAACAAATAATATATTAGTTAAATGTGTGTGTGTGTGTGTGTGTGTGTGTGTGTGTGTGTGTGTGTAAATCTATAAAGCAAACCAAGGGAATGAATAAGGTAAAATTCAGAATAGTGGTTACCTCTGGGAAGAAGGATGGGTGGTGTGACCAGTTAATGCCCACAGAAGGATCCAGCTTTCTTTGTAGTGTTCTAATTTGCAAGCCAAATCATAACGTTTTTATTTGGTTTTATCTTATTATGTAATATATACACACAGATAAAGTATACTTTTGCCTATATGATATAATTCAAATAAGAAAGTTAATAACATAAATACAAACAGAATAATAACTATTTTAAATTTTTACACATTCAATTAATTTTGATATTTTTATTTTATATAAAATTATAGCTATAAATATGGTGGTTTTCATCCTGAAAATCTTAAAAAGCCACTTGAAAATAACTATTTGTCACTTTGTTGAAAATAAAATGCCTGCCAGATTAAATAAATTTGAATATTTTCAACTATACGGGTATTAAACATTTCCCTTTCATACCAGTATGTAAAGTTGTTCTAAATCTGCTTTCATGAACATGCCATTTGAGCTAATTACTTTATAGTAAATGCAGCTCTTGAATAATTGCTAAACCTTGGGAAATGCTTTCAATAATTGACTTGGTTTTCATAAGCAAAACTTGTGTTATTAAATATAAATTAAATGCACATTTGAGACACTTAACTTAAAGTGTTAACATATCAGCATTTTAATGGTGTAATGAAAATAACTTGTAAAATTAATACCCAAAATAATTCAAATGTTGCACTGAGAATATTTACGTTTTCTTTCATCTGAAAAATTTGTATAAACTTTCATGTGTACTACATCATCTGTAATGACTATGTTTTCCTACTTATTGACATAACCTAACTTGAAAATGTTCTATTTCTTAAGGTACAATTCCCAATTTCTGTGACCTAGAGAAAATTAGATAAAAAGGCTTATTTTATGGTGATACAAGTATAAATTTGTGAGGAAATAACAAAATATTGCAGAGAGATCGATATGTCTAAATGTTAAATTATTCATAATTAGAATTATTGTCTGTGCATATATGTGGATTTTTAGTATTTATTTCTCTTTTGTCTGCTTCCAAAATAATTTAAAAGAGAGATGATGGATAGATAGATGATAGGTAGAAAGACGGATAGATAGATAGATAGATAGATAGATAGATAGATAGAATCTCTTAAGCTTGATACTTTCCCCTTGATCAATCTTTGTTTCTGCTAATAATGAAAAACTTTGTGCTGTTTCTCATACCCAAAATAGATTATACTCTTTAATGTATTATCAGTAAAAAATACATTTTACTGAAGAAATGAGGAAGGAGTGGTTACATTACATGTATTCATATTCTGTATTCATAAACATCTGGTTTGAACGTTTCTTTTCTTCCACTAGAATCCCTCTTCCCTACCCAACTACCTCATTCTTCTTTTTTCTTTATCTCCAATAGGCTTCTAAGTAGACCTTTCTACTCATCTCAAAAATTAACCTAAAAATTACAATTAAATAGTTATATAAAGAGAAATCCCACTCCCAAAACATTTCCCTAGAGTACTCAGCCAACACAAGAATCTATGGGAGATATTCTAAGGCTTAAAAAAGAAGACATTTCTCTAAATAGTGAGATTTGTATGTATGTATATAAAAACACACATATACACATATATATTTATATGCACACACATATATAAACCTACTACATAGAAAAATAAAGAAGTTCTACAGGTTTCTTACTGTCAGAGAGGAAAGATAATAATAAGATTTTGGTATTATTGAGGGGGAAATTAAGATGGTGCTTGCTTCATCCCTCAAACATAGTTAGATAAATATCAAATCATTCTGAGCATCCAAGAAATTAATCTGAAGACTGAGAGAACAAACTGCACAACTAAAGGGACAGAAGAGGCCACATCATGGAAGGTAGGAGGTGTGCAAATGTGATTTGAGGGAGAAAAGAATTGCAGTTGCTACGGAGAAGAGGGATCCCTGATCACGGAGAGAGGAGGAGGAGGAGGAGAGAGAGAGAGAGCACAGTGCATAGGGGATCACAAAAACAAACATACAAACAAACAAAAAAACTTCTCCAAAATCACTGACTGGGAAAATGAAAGGGGCTGATTATTGTGAGTTTTAACAATCAGAGGAGCTCAAAGTCTAAAGTTTCAGAAGTCCGTGTGGAGGCCGGTGTTGAGCCTGGTAGGTGCAGTGGTGCTTCTATGGAAAAGTAGGGCAGAGGCCCAGGATTGGACAGCATGGTCTGAGAATCCCTGGGGTCCAATAGGAGAGAGTTTTCACCTTCTTGGAGTGCATCTGGGAGAGGTGGCATTGCCTTTCAGGGAACAAAAGAGTAGGTGGGCACAATTGCCCTGCCATGTTCCTTAGTATAGAGGCAGCTAACATGGATGCTGGCTTTTTGCTGTGCTTTACTCTAACCTCCAAGTTCCTGCATGTTGATGTGACTACCCTTCTGGGACAAACCAGGACCAGCCCCAGGGTAGTGAGACCTCTACCAGAGGACTAGTGCACGTCTGCGCCATGCCAGGTTCCTAAAGTTTGGAGTTTTGAAACTCAAGGCACACTGTGCTGCTGAGTGGGCAGAGGACTGGGACACAGACAGTGTGAAGGCAGAGATCTGAAGGATGCCTGTGACATACGAGTGGGGATTGTTTGCTCTTTTGGGAGGGCTTCCTGGACAGTGGCAAGCACGAACTCCCCTCTCCAGGGACAAGGGAAAGGGCTGGTGCCATTTTTCTCTTCTACCCATCAGCACAGACTGACTTCAGTGAGCAGCACAGCACCTATAGTGGTGACCTAATCTGCTTACACCAAGCCCTGCCCCTCTGTGCTCTGCAGGGGCTGCTTTCTTAGGGCAAGTGTGCCTGAGAACCAGAGCAGCAGGCCCCTCCCCCAGAAAACCAGCATAAACTGCCCCCATGCACCAAACTTACTGACCACAGAGTGCTGTAAAGCTTCATCTCTAGGATCAGGCCTCTTTTAACAAGCTGTCCAGAGCACACCTGGTTAAAACTTGCCACACACTGGACAAGGTCCAAACACTCCTCACTGCAGTCGAGGAGAATCTCTGCAAGGGACTGACCTGAGGGAAGGAGCAGTCAAAGTGCACACAGCATACACCAGAAATACTTCTTGAAGCACCAGGCCCTGGACAGTATATGACCTCTTCTTAATGAATCCATTACTCTCACGAGCAAGAAATATAACAAACTTTTCTAACACACAGAAGAAGACAGAGACCTAAACAAAATGCCAAGATGGAGAATTCATCCCAAAGGAAAGAACAAGAAAAGATCACAGCCAGAGATCTAATCAAAACAGATATAAGTAATATGCCTGATCCAGAATTAAAAGCAACAACCATTAAGGATACTAGCTGGGCTTGAGAAAATCATAGAAGACACCAGGGAGTCCCTTACTACAAAGATAAAAGACCTAAAAACTAGTCAGGCTGAAATAAAAAAATTCTATAACCGAAATGTGAAACCAACTGGATGTAATGACCATAAGGATGGAAGAATCAGAGGAACGAATAAACTATACAGAAAATAAAAGCATGAAAAAGGATGAAGCTGAAAAGAAGAGGGAAAGAAAAATATTGGATCATAAATGTAGACTTAGGGAACACAGTGACACCATAAAGAATAATAACATTTGTATCATAGGAGTCCCAGAAGAAGAAGAAAAGGAAAAGGGGGCAGAAGGTTTATTTGAGCAAAAGATAGCTGAAAAATTCCCTAATCTAAGGGGAGGAAACAGATATCCAAATACAGGAGGCATAGATAACTCAAAATCAACAGAAGCAGGCCAACACCAAGACATATCATAGTAAAATTTGCAAAATACAAAGATAAGGAAAAATCCTAAAATCAGCAAGGGAAGGAAATCCCTAATTTACAAGGGAAGACAAATAATGTTAGCCACAGACCTATCCATAGAAACTTGACAAGTCAGAGAAGAGTGGCATGATATATTCAATGTGCTGAATGGGAAAAATATGGAGCCAAGAATACTTTATCCGGCAAGACTATCATTCAGAATAGAAGGAGAGATAAAGGGTTTCAAAACAAACAAAAATGAAAGGGGTTTGTGACCACTAAACCAGCCCTGCAAGAAATATTAAAGGGGCAAAGGGTCTTTCTTTGAGTGGCAAAGAAAGACCAAAAGTGACAGAGACTAGAAAGGAACAGAAAAAAATCTCCAGAAACAACGATTTTACAAGTAATACAATGGCACTAAATTCATACCTATCATAATCACTCTGAATGTAAATGGACTGAATGCTCCAATCAAAAGACATAGGGTACCAGAAAGACCCATCTATTTGCTGCTTAAAAGAGACTCATTGTAGACCTAAAGATACCAGCAGATTAAAAATGAGGGGATGGAGAACCATTTATCATGCTAATGAAATCAAAAAAAAGCCAGAGTAACCATACTTACATCAAACTGGATTTTAAACCAAAACTGTAACAAGAGATGAAGAAAAGCACTATATAATAATAAAGAGGTCTATCCATCAAGAAGATCTAACAATTGTACATTTTTATGCCCCCAACTTGGGAGCACCCAAATACATAAATCAACTAATAACAAACACAAAGAAACTCGTTGATAATAATACAATAATAGTAGGGGACATTCACACTTACAGCAATGGACAGATCATCTAAGCAGAAAATCAACAAGGAAACAATGGCTTTGAAAGACACACTGGATCAGATGGACTTAACAGATATATGAAGAGCATTCCATCCTAAAGCAGCAGAATATACATTCTTTTTGAGGGCACATGGGATGTACTCCAGGATAGATCACATACTGGGTCACAAATCAGACTTCAACAAATACAAAAAGATTGAGATCATACCATGCATATTTTCAGACCACAACACTATGAAACTTGAAGCAACCGCAAGGAAAAAATTGGAAAGACCACAAAAACATGGAGGTTAAAGAATATCCTACAAAGAATGAATGGCTAATTAAGGAAATGAAAGAAGAAAATTTTAAAAATACATGGAGCAAATGAAAATGAAAACACAATGGTCCAAAACCTTTGGGATGCAGCAAAAACAGTCCTAAGAGGGAAGTATATAACAATACAGGCCTACCTTAAGAAACAAGAAAAATCTCAAATAAACAAATCAATGAAACCAGGAGCTGGTTCTTTGAAGGAATTCATAAAATTGATAAAACCCCTAGCCAGACTTATCAAAAAGAAAAGAGAAAGGACCCAAATAAATAAAATCACTAATGAGAGAGGAGAGATCACAACCAACACCACAGAAATACAATTATAAAAGAATATTATGAAATTGGGCAATATGGAAGAAATGGATAAATTCCTAGAAACATATAAACTACCAAAACTGAAACAGAAAGAAAGAGAAAATTTGAACAGACCGATAACCAGCAAAGAAATTAAATCAGTAATCTAAAATCTCCCAACAAACAAGCCCAGAGCCAAATGGCTTCCCAGGGGAATTTTACCAGACTTTTAAAGAAGCGTTAATATTTATTCTTCTCAAACAGTTCCAAAAAATATTAATGGAAGGAAAACTTTCAAACTCATTCTATGAAGCCCCATTACCTCGATTCCTACCAGACAATGACCTCACTAAAAAGAATTACCCTGATGAACATGGATGCAAAAGTTGTCAACAAGATACTACTTAATCAGATCCCACAGTAAATTAAAAAGTTTATACACCACGACCAAGTGGGATTTATTCCTGGGATGCAGGGGCGGTTCAATATCTGCAAATCAATCTATGTAATACACGATATTAATAAAAGAAAGGGTAAGAACCATATAATCTTCTCAATAGGTGGGGGAAATAAAGCACTTGACAAAATACAGAATACATTCTTGATAAAAACCTTTAACAAAGTAGGGATAGAGAGAGCATACCTTAACATCATAAAGGCCATATATGAAAAACCCACAGCTAATATCATCCTCATTGAGAAAAAACTGAGAACTTTTCCTTTATAGTCAGGAACAGGACAAGGGTGTCCACTCTCACCACTGCTGTTCAACATAGTACTGGAAGTCAGCCTCAGCAATCAGACAACAAAAAGAAATAAAAAGCATCCAAATCAGCAAGAAGTCAAACTTTCATTATTCCCAGATGACATGATACTCTATGTAGAAAACCCAAAAGACTCCACCAGAAATTTGCTAGAACTGATACATGAATTCAACAAAGTCACAGGATACAAAAATCAACGTACAGAAATCTGTTGCATTTCTATACACCAATAATGAAGTAGCAGAAAGAAAAATCAGGGAATTGATCCCATTTACAATTGCACTAAAAACAATAATATACTTCTCTAACCAAAGAGGTAAATGATTAGTACTCTGAAAACTATAGAACACTTATTAAAGAAATTGAGGAAGACACAAAGAAATGGAAAAACATTCCATGTTCATGGATTGAAAGAACAAACATTGTTAAAATGTCTATATTACCCAAAGCAATCTACACATTTAATGCAATCCCTATCAAAATACCACCAACATTTTTCACAGAGCTAGAACAAACAATCCTAAATTGTGTATGGGACCACAAAAGACCCTGAATATCCAAAGCAATCTTGAAAAAGAAAAGCAAAGTTAGAGGCATCACAATCACAGACTTCAAGCTATATTACAAAGCTGTAATCATCAAGACAATATGGTACTGGCACAAAACAGACACATAGATCAATAGAAGAGAATAGAAAACTCAGAAATGGACACACATCTATGTGGTCAACTAATCTTCAACAAAGCAGGAAAGAATACCCAGTGGAAAAAAGACAACAAATGGTGTTGGGAAAACTGGACAGCAACATACAAAAGAATGAAACTGGACCACTTTCTTACACCATACACAAAAACAAACTCAAAATGGGTGAAAGACCTAAATGTGAGACAGGAAACCATCAAAATCCTAGAAGAGAACATATTCAGGAACCTCTTTGACAACAGCTATAGCAATTTTTACTAGACACATCTCTGGAGACAAGGGAAACAAAAGCAAAAATGAACTATTGGGACTTCATCAAAATAAAAAGCTTCTGCACAGTGAAGGAAACAATCAACAAAACTAAGAGGTGAACTTCAGAATGGGAAATATATTTGTAAATGGCATATCTGATAAAGGGTTAGTATCCAAAATCTATAAAGAACTTATCAAACTCAGTACCCAAAAAACCCCAAATAATTCAGCTAGGAAATGGGCAGAAGACACAAATAGACATTTTTCCAAAGAAGATATCCAGATAGCTAACAGACACATGAAAAGATGCTCAACATCACTCATCATCAGGGAAATACAAATCAAAACTACAATGAGATATCAACTCACACCTATCAGAATGGTTAAAATTAACAACGCAGGAAAGAACAGATGTTGGCGAGGATGCAGAGAAAGGAGAACCCTCTTGAAGTTGGTGGGAATGCAAACCAGTGCAGCCACTCTGGAAAATAGTATGGAGGTTCCTCAAAAAGTTAAAAATAGAACTACACTATGACCCAGCAATTACGCTACAAGGTATTTACCCAAAGGATACAAAATACAAAAATACTGATTTAAGGGGCACATGCACCCCATGTTTATAGCAGCACTATCAACAATAGCCAAATTATGGGAAGAGCCCAAATATCCATCGATTGCTGAATGGATAAAGAAGTTGTGGGGGCGCCTGGGTGGCTCAGATGGTTAAGCGTCTGCCTTCGGCTCAGGTCATGATCCCGGAGTCCTGGGATCGAGCCCCGCGTCGGGCTCCCTGCTCAGTGGGGAGCCTGCTTCTCCCTCTGCCTCTGCCTGCTGATCCCCCTGCTTGTGCTCTCTGTCTCTCTGTCAAATACATAAATAAAATCTTTAATAAAAAAAAAAGAAGTTGTGGTATATATATATACAATTGAATATTACTCAGCCATAAAAAAGAATGAAATCTTGCCATTTGCAACAACATGGATGGAACTACAGTGTATTATGCTAAGTGAAATAAGTTAATCAGAGAAAGACAAATACTATATGATTTCACTCATATGTGGAATTTAAGAAACAAAACAGATTAACATAGGGGAAAGAAAAAGAGAGAGAGAGAGAGAGGGAAACCATAGGAGAAATTCTCTTAACCATAGAGAACAAACTAAGAGTTGCTGGAACTGGAGGTGGGTGGAAGGATGGGTTGGGTGAGTGATGGATATTGGGGAAGACACTTGTGATGGGCACTGGGTGTTGTGTGGTGATGAGTTACTGAATTCTACTCCTGAAGCTAGTGTTACACTGTATGTTGACAAAATGGAATTTAAATAAAAACTTGAAAAGTTAAAAAAAAAAAAAAAGATTTGGTCTTATTTAAGGACCTGGAGTTAGAACACATGTATTCATAACACATGTAGACCACTAGTTAATAAGTTTTTGTTACCTATAACTTGTACTATCTTACACATAGGAAATAGCAACCTCATAGCTACATTAAGTCAATTCCAATAAATGGGACTTGGCAATATATGTATGTGTGGAATAAATATGAGAAAGACAAAAATGAGCCTCCAGCTGTGATTCCTTTTCGATGGTGAGTGTGACAGAAAGGAATGTGAATGATGTTTGACCTGCATACATGGTTAAATATACTCAAATCTAACCAACTCTCTTCCAGGTTTGTAACTGGGCTAACTTAAAGAGATGGTTTCTTATTTTAACTTTACCACTCTATGGCATTTTTTTATACACCCCTCCATCCTCAATGATTTCACCTTTTTCCTTCACCAAGTCATAACAGCATTATTTCTTCCCCCATGAGCCACAATCCATCTCACTTGTCTCATCAACATTTCTCTCTCCTGTTTCTGTAAGGCTATAGCTTTGACTTTTTAAAACTTGAAGAAAGACCCTCAATATAGAATTGTAGAATAGATGGGTTCCTCACTTTCTTTAATGACAAGATAGCAATTCTTCCTAGATGATTACATCCAGGACAAAGTAACTAAAATGCTAATATATTGATAAAATGGCACATCCATTAACATGCTATGTCACCAATGTATAGTAACACATTAATTTTCAGGATTATTTCTACTTACATATTCAAGTGTAATTTTAAATCTACATTGAAATCTTTCAAATTTCTTTCTTCTTGAATGCCTGTGCATTTAACTCAAATTAAAATAGCTGTTTCATAGATTCCCTGTCCTAGAAAACAATAATTATTCTATGAAAATGTGTGCATATTTTAAAGATTATCTTACAAATACGTGTTTGTGATTTTTCCATTAAAAAATATAAGCTGTGAGCACATTGGATGAGAAAAATAACCCAAACAAAGAGGTTTGCCACAGATTCCAAACTATGTTTTAAAAGAAATTGAGTGCCTCAGGATTATCAGAGTTTGCACATGGTGTGGGAGATAGAAAGTCAAGTGAGTAGACAAGGCCCCACTCATCTAGTCTACCTCTTCTTTACCCAGAAATTTATTTCTCTATCTGAATTGGGCTCTAAACATAAAATTTCATTTGAGAAAAATTTCCCAGTACCTCGCAAGTTTGAAAACACTGAGTTAATAGGTAAAACAAAGCCTTGCAAGCCTTGCAGTGACCATGTCTTCACCTTCCCTTATGGTCTCAGCTCCATGCGTGGCGTCTAGCAGTGCTTTTGGCCATAGGCATCAGGCCAGCTCAGCAGTGGGGCTCTGCTCCTCATCACTTAATCGGTACAGACTCTGTTCCCAAGATCTTGTTTTGTTTTCATTATTTGTAATTATTTTTCTTTTGTTTTTTATGTAACACCCCTCCCCCAACAGGGTTGGGTCCTATAATCGTATTCTTATCTTATGACTCCATTCTTTGGCCATAATCTGATGCACTATGAGTAAACAACTAACTCAAGTAGGGTCAATGAGAAGCCCTTTCTTGGATTAGAGTTAAATCTCTGAGTGGGATTACACGACCTGGGTTGCGGGAAATGTGGGAATACGTTCACTAGGAAACACTGCCTCATTTATGCATGCCTCCAAATCAGGACTGAAGCTTACCGTTGTGTGAGTTTGGCTTGGAACAGCTCCAGGTTGCAACACGGACATTCCTATCAGTTTAGATTTCTAGAGTTATTATGACCTAATTCCAGCAGATGGCAGTAAAATGTTTTATTTTTAAAAAGCACCATATTCTAATTAGCACAAGTGGCACAGGGTAGATCCCTACTGCCAAGTGCATTACGGACCAATTTTTTTTTTTTTTAAGTTGATAATTGTTAATTAAATCAATGGATGCACTGCATGTCAATTAAAAAAAAAAAAGCTAGAATATTGTCATAGATGAAATAAAGTGAATTGATCCTGGATTTAATATTAAGATGAGTGTGGTGGCCTGAATTTTTTTTTATAAATCCTTGTTTCAGTCCATTTTCCACTGCCTGTGAAAGTCTGAAATCATTCTACATCTATACCTTGGCAAAATATTCTGAGAAGTGAGAAGCTGGCACATGTTGGCATGATACCTAACATCCACACCGTTTCCCTTTGACAAGTTATTAACAGAAATGTTTCACTGAATCTGATGGGCTTTGCTTTACTGAGGAAGCATTTCCTGCCAAAATATTTCTTTTCTGTAACAGGGCCAACCGAAATGGTCGACTGGGGTTCTTGCTTCAATCTCTCTTACCTTCTTTATTCAATTAGATGAAAATTTCATATACTGCACTTTTAAAAAAACTGAACATTTACTAAGTGCTTATCTTGTTCTTTTCCTTCCCTCTTTCCACTGCCACTGTCCTAATCCAGCTCTAACTGTTGGAATCATCTCTCTCAAAGGATTTGAAACTGACCTTTCTCTCTAGTGAGTCTGCTTTCCATCCATTTAGTCATCTGCAAATCAATTAATTTTTCTGACATATAGTCTTGTGACTGTGTGTGATTTGTCCCACCTGTTTATTTGGGAGTTGCGGGGGGAGGGAGTAGTTCTGGGAAAAATCTCTACACCTAGTTTGTTATCAGTGTCCACAGGCTTGGGTTTTCCTTTCTATATGTTCTTTTTTCCCCTCTGTGTGTGTGCGTGTGTCTGTGTATGTCTGTGTATGCCCATGTCTGTCTGTGTGTGTGAGTTAAGATTCAAGAACTACACTGTCACTGCCTCTATCTTCCCAGAATCCTCTCAACTATATAGTACAATTATTTTATATCTATTGACATTTTATACTGCCTATTGATATTTCTTTATCAATATCTATTCTTTATTCTCAACATATTCAATCAAAATATATGGAAATATATAAACAACATAGTAATATTAGTTATAATTGATAGAAATTTATAATCAATAGCTTTGTAGATGAATTTTTTTTTACTTTTCCCTTTATCAGCTGGGTGTTTTTTTAATACATAGAAAGATATAGCTGTTAATATATGAAAAAAAATTGGTGCCAATTAGAATAAACATTTAGAGACCCATCCAGAAAAAAACATTGAAAATTGGTTACCACTTACATGGTTAAGAAAATGAAAGATTTCCCTATATCTACTCAGTCACACCCCCCAAAAAAGAAAAAAAAAATAGAAAGGGAATAAAGAACTCAGAGTAGAATGAAAAGCTTTACAATAAAAACATGATACTGTTACAAAGCAAGTAAAAATTAGTGGGCTTTTATTCAATTATTAAAGCTTATGAATTCCTTTGAACATGAGACTTTGCACTTTCTTTTTTGAATGACACACATTTAATGACAAAGATTATGTTTCATTTTTTAAAGATCAAAATCTGTATTATATTGCTGTAAATAATGATTGAATGATCTTGATATTATTTGTATTTTATTCATTTTTAATTAGTATAATCAACCTATAGACACAAATTATTGAAGTTTTGCCTATACTTTTAGGCAAATAATAACTGCTATAACCTTGAAGCCTAAAGTATTGCATATTTGAAAATAGTCAAGAGATGGGGGTGAGTCGAACAGGTGTGAAGTATAGATGGGCCAGTTCCGTGGCTAACATGGATGGAAATTACACAGACAAAAGTTGGTAGCTCAGAAATGCAGGATTAAGTGTCTTAATCATATAAAAAAATAACAAATAGGGAAATTAAATGTCTGCATGAGCAAAAGGGAGAAGATAGTATAAATAAGCTTAATTCTTTAATCTTTATAATGTGCCACAATAAATACTGTCCACCTCAGGTACAGCAAGAGGTAGAGTTAAAGCATACTATTTAGAATTTGGTGAAAATCTACAGAACTAAAAACAGAAATGATATAAAAATGTTAACCTCAGATAATGGAACTAAAAATGAAGGAACTTTTATTTTATTATTTATTGAATTCTGTATTGTTAGGATTTTTTTTACCCATGCATGTTATTTTTATAGTGACAAAAACAAATGTTTATTGATGATTGTCAATTCTGAGCTCTAAGGTATTATATCAGGACGTTTTATTCTGAAGTGTTTCACTTAACATGTCCTCCTTCTTCTTCCATTCTGACCTAGTTCAACGGTATTTTTTACTTAGGTTTTGTCAACTATTCAAGGCAGGCTATAGTAAATTTAAATAATGTGTACACTTTTATATGTTATCTTGCCAAAATAAATTAACTGCATTAATTTCATCTTATAGAAAACTGAGTGGTACCAAAGCCTAAAACACTTATGTAAGAGGTAAAAAAAAAAAATCATAGATAACACTGATGAATTAGAAGAACACTTTTTAATAAAATGCAACTTGATTCAATGAAAATGTTTAGTATCGATTGAACAGATTAAAGAAAATTTTGAATAAATGTATTACTTTGTAAATTCTATTTATTATTCAGGAAAATATTCAAAATTATAAAGGTATTTTGTATTTTTACATTTCTGTAACAATCACCTCTCTTGCAAAATCTTCACCACGTTCACAATTTTATCACCAATTAGTGTTTACTCTTCACAATTACACAATTTAAAGTTCAAATGGAGTACAATAATTATTCATGAGCCTATAATAATATAAATAAATGTTTCCAAAAATAAATTCATGGGAGAATAGGCAAATAGCCCATGCAGAAGAATTCCAAATCATTTATATAGATACTCTAACCTTAAGAAGTGGAATGTACCTCCCCACTCATTAAAGGTGGGCTATACGTAAGGATTCTCTTCCAAAGACTACATACAGTATAGAAAGGAAGGGTGTGAGGGGTGCCTGGGTGGTGCAGTCGTTTAATCAGCCAACTCTTGATTTCGACTCAGGTCATGATCTCAGGGTTCTGGGATCGAACCCCGCATTAGGCTCTGCACTCAGTGTGGTGTCTGCTTCATGATTCTCACTCTCCCTCTGCCCCTCCATCTGCTCTCTCTCTTTCTCTCTAAATTAATTAATTAATTAAAAAAGAAAGGAGGGGTGTGGGTGAAGAGCAACTTTAGAGTCAAGAAACCTGACAAACATTTCCTCAGCAAGGTGATCATGTCAACATCAACAGTGATCAACCAAGTTAATGGTATGCACTCTTGATACAATGTGGTGAAAATGGCACTTTAAGTCTCTGATATGGCTCACAAGAATACATAATCCCATTCTAATCAGGAGGAAAACATCAGGCAAATCTCAACTGGGAGACATTTTACAAAAGACCTCACCAGTATTCCTGAAAACCGTCAAGGTCACCAAAAACAAGGAAAGTATATGAAGCTGGCATTGCCAGGATGAGTCTAAGAAAACATGATGAGTCAACAGGATCCTGGAACAGAAAAAGGATGTGGGGAAAAAAAAAGGGGGACTTCTGTTAACAATAAGGTGTCAATATTGGTTCATGAATTGTGACAAGAGTAGCATATTAATGCAGTAAGGGAAACTGGGTGTGGAATATGTGGGGACTCTACTTCACAATTTTTATGTAAATCTAAAACTGTTCTAGAATAAAAAGTTCATTTAAAAAAAATTCAAAAAAATCAAATGGAGAGTGACATAACTTTATGTAGCCATTATATTTTTCAAAAAGTTTTCCTTTCAAAAGAAATGACCTTCTCTCTCCTCAAGAGACTGCATTGCAATTTTAAATAGTCAAATCGGTTCACTAATCACATCTCTGAAATTCACTAAGCTTCCCACCAGTAAGCAAAGTATGGGCGTACGTATAGGCCATACACTAACCAGTTGGACCATTTCTTAGTGATCCAATCAGTTTAGCCATCTTGAAATCAATGTCTGCTCGTGACACAACTGATTGAACAGCAGTGATCAGTGTTGACGGTGAAAGTGTCAGCAATGATTGAATTGGTGGTGTCGCAGGTTAGCTTAGCTGCCCTTGTGGAAAGTTTATCTCTGGTAGTAAATCTACAGAGTCTTTCTTGTTGGCAATTAGATTTGAAGTAGTACAACTAACATTGTCATTCCTATTAGCTGCTTTAAATTATCCATTCCTTTACAACCTTACGGATGTTGTTTGTTAAACGCTACATGTTCTCCTGGAAAAAAAAAAATAGCTTTCTGTTTAGATTGAATGGTCATTTTGATTACAGCACTGGTGTTTACCTGTTTAAAGCAATTATAGAAAACATGCATCCTGTTGCAGATATTGTAGGTTTTCCAGTCAGGGAACTAGTGTGACCTTCACGAAGAAAAAAATGAAATAAAAAAAAGAAGAAAAATATATTTTATATGAGAATCCAAGGATTTTTAAGGTAGTGACAATTTTAAAATAATGTCAAAAACTCTGTCATCTTCCTATGTTTACCTATCACTAAAATGTAGCCAATATCTGCTCCTCATCCAACGTGAAATTTTGCAAGCTTTCCTGCCTCACATCTGCGCATCTCAAACAGTTTAAACATGAATTAGAAATGTAGTGAAAGTACTTTTTTTCCTTCTATTTTTGAGTCATGCTGATTCCAGCCTATTATAAAACCAGAACCTGGGAGGAATAAGGAATGCAACAAAAATTTTAAAAAATTTTCATTTCCCTAAAAGTTAAAATGCCAAAATCCCGAATTTTGCTAAAGCCCTGAACAATTGACTAAGTCTAAGGGAAAGGCATACACAGAATAGCATAGTAGTTCATATTATCTCATAAGAGCATACTGAAAAATGTTAAATATGTTTTATTTGCCATCTTTTCTTTTATTTCCTGCTACCATGAAATGCAGCTCAGTCCTGTGAGAATGGAAATCACAACTTCAAGTAATTTCTTCAGTCTCTACTAGGTGGAGCTAAAGTATAAAAAATATGTTCATGTTAAGCTACACATTCTAAGAATTCTTAAGCTAAAGCAGTTTTATTTGTATAATAAAGCAATGGAAAATTATGAGAAACTGAATGTTTATTTTTAGGGCTATCCACTAGGATCCTTTGACCTTGAGTTATAGTTCATTCACATATTTGTTTCTAAAAATTCTGTATATGTAAACATTATGTACTAGATTTTTTTTCTAAAATCTTTTATGGGCTAAATTATTGACATTTTCCCACTGTAATATATTGAAAAATCATTAGTACTGTATGGCTATTACCTGACAGTTTAATTTTAATATTTAAAAATATATTATTTTCATTTTATGTAAAAAAAAAAGAAAAGAAGGAAGACAAAATGATCAATGAAAGAAATGGTGAGGTATGCTATAAAATCAGAGTAGTTTGCAATAGTGTAAAGAGCTAAATATAAAGGAAAAATGTTACCATAGTTTCCCTTACATGCTCTTCTTTAAAAAAAAAAAAAAAAATGTTTCCTTTAGCATGTTACCGAATTGTCCATGTCCTAATTGTCATGATTAGCTAACAATGTAGTCTCCTTTTGCATTTCAGACAACTATTTTTGGTCAAGGAAGGGAATCCAAAAAACAAAACAGGAAAATACTAAACAAATGTTTTCTGTTGTAATTTTGCCATTTTAGATATAATCTTATTTCAACATTGCGGAAAGTCAGAAAATTTTAACATACAAATAAAACTGAAACTAAAAAAAAAAAAAGAGAAAGGAAAACCCACACGCACAAAAAACCAAACCACTTACTTTCCTTGAGAATTTTTTTTTTCACTTTTCCCCAAAGATTCAAGCCTAAAAAGTCAATCACAAAAAATGAAAGCATTGACAAAGCATTCGATTTAAATAACAGAAGCTAATCTATGATTCCAGAAACTATATGGTATGGAAATCGCTTGCAACTTAATAACACTCTTTGTTTATTAACTTTATTTTTATTTTACATATATGATTGAAGTACTCTTAAGATTTGTGGCAGATGATTGAATCTCAGGATGATGAGGGCAAACTACTTGTTTGACTAAGTAGTTCTCATTTAAAAAATGTATCTTTTCAGTTATTTTAGCAAATCATTTTTCTCTGGTTATATGTTACCAATCTTTACAGATACTGTAAATAACGGTTGAATAATGATAATTTTGTTCAATAAACACATTTCTTTGCCATCCTTAAAACCAAATATATTAGATGCATAATTCATTTCTCTGCTGATTCCACTGAATCAATGGGGTAGTTTAGTAATGTATGAGCACACCCTTTACAGATAAGCAAGGCCCATCACTTCAGTCACATAATATGGAATCTGTAACATACAGGCTGTCCACCTCACAAAAATGCAACTGATCAATATTATCAGTTCAGATCAATAACAGCTGAGGTTGAAACTCAAACTTAAACATGTTTTGTGGCCCTGTGTTGAAAAAAATCTAGATGTTTTATTGATTTTTCTACATTTTAATTGTTTAAGTCAAGGTTGTGTTGTTATAACCATAGAAAAATTTAAGGGAATTAAATTGTGAATGATTAGGCAGCAGTTCAACAAACAGGTAAAAGAGAGGCTGTGATTCTTCAAAATACCACAACATATATTATCATTTATATTGGGATTTTAGAAGAAGATTTTGATTGTGGTCAATATAAAATATGTTAGTGGACTAATTATCAGCCAATTTTTCATTCTTGTGAACTATTTGTGGACATAAATTGCAAAAACCAAAAAGAAACTCTGACTGAGTCCAAAGAGGAAAAAAAAGATAGTGAAGAAAGGAAAATTAAGATTTGTAAGAGTTGACAGGTCTATCAGAATAATGGCACCTAATGATACTTTGAATGAATACTTCTAAGAAAATTAAAATTCTTCACATATATCATTTTATTATGTAAATGCTGTATGGCTTTAAAGCTATTATTGTAGCTCAAGACAAAAAAAATAATAAAGTCAGTAAATTCATAAGACCAAATAATATATTAGTGAAATTATATAGGTCTCCTGGAATTATTCACAAATAACCAGTATGTATAGAAAAAAGAAGAAAAAAGAGACAGAGAGGAGTAGAGGGAACTGGCAGAAGGAAGGCAAAAAAAAAAAAAAGTGGAAAACTTGGGGACAGTACTTAAATTATAAAAGGAGTCTTTATTTGAATAATGATTCAAATATATTAATTTATAAGATCTTATAACATTTATAAAAACATTGTAAGATCTTATCAATGTTTTCAAAGAAGATGAAATATAATTGGTATGCCCATTGCACTGTTTTTTCTACATTGCATATCTCTTTTTATGATCATTGGTCTTTGTCTGGTAACTGGAATTGAGGACAGTAATTTTCCAAGTTCTGCTTTCATTAGTGTTGTCAGGTAGAGATTATATGCGCCTTTTGTGTGTGTGTGGGTGTGTTGTTTTGTTTGTTGTTTTTAAAATTTTTCTTACAACCTAGTGTGGACTTCTATGTATGATAAATACTTTTGACTTGCTATTACCTAATTTTTTTTTACTAATAATGTTGAATCAGAATATACAACTGCTGGAACCAAGTAGGTAAATAGTCCTAATATACTCAAAATTATTTCCTGTTGTAATATTTAAAGAGAAAAATATTACTACTTACTTTTAATACAGTATAGTTATTTTGGCAAAGGAAATCAATAATATATGGTAAAGCCTCCAGAAAAAGAAATATTGTATACAGTAGTCCCCCGCTTATGGGCAGTTTTCCATTCCACAGTTTCAGTTATCCCGGGTCAACCACGGTCCGGAAGCACATGATCCTCCTTCTGACCTATAGCCAGAAGATCAGTAGAAGCCTAAGACTACGTCACAGTGCCTACATCATTCACCTCACTTCGTCTCATCTGGTAGGCATTTTATCATCACACATCACCACAAGAAGAAGGATGAGGACAGTACAGTAAGATATTTTGGAAGAGAGAGAGAGAAGAGACCACATGCACATGATTTTTATTACATTATATTGTTATATTCTTCTACTTTATTTTTATTGTTGCTAGTCTCTTACTTTGCCTAATTTACTAATTATTGTGCTTAATTTATAAATTTATCATAAGTATGTATGTATAGGAAAAACCCTTGTATATTTAGGGTATGGTACTATCTGCAGTTTCAGGCATGCACTGGGGGTCTTGGAATGTATCCCCAGTGGATAAGGGGAGAAATACTGCATATAAAATGTCCTTTGGGGTTTTTTTTCTTTTTAGGAAAATATATATTCACTTCTGAATTTATTTATTGGAAAGGAAGAGAAGTCAGGATCAGTTTAAGTACTGTTATTGAAATAGGAGTATTTTAATTTTTCTACATACAAACTAAAAATATATGTAGGTTTCCATGGCAGCAAGCAGCACCTTTTCTCCATTCTAAAAATTTTATGTATTAGACAGTTGACAAATTTTGGAATATCATCTGGAATTGAAGCATTGGAATTTAAGATTTGTTTTTCTCCATGAAAAAGAGTACAATATAAGTAGTAATTACTGAGTGGGGAGAAAATAGGGCATGCCACATCTTTATACCATAACTTTCTGCCATTTTTTTTTAGTCCTATGCCTACACAAAACACTTTAGGATCTAGTTGATATCAAAATGTAAATGGAACAATATTTTAAATGTTATGCATTTTTATTCTGTATTGAGATATCTGAATTTTTCCCTTCTTTTACTTTCCCTCTGTCTATATAACATATGCTAAACATATTCTGGATAATCTGTCAAAAGACACATTTTGTTAAATATCAGATGAAGGAGAGTTCAAAGTCATTGAGTGCATCCACAAAGGCCAGTTAGTGGAGCAAGTTCACCTCTTCTTTTTTTCCCCCTCTCTTTCAACAGTTTTATTGTCAGCTACTTAAAAGTTCTAGAAATTTGTAATTGAAAAGGGCATTAGAGTTGATTTTGTCCAATTCTCACATTTTCCAGAGGAAGCTAAGGCTCAAGAAGTAATCTCTTGAGTTCAAACTTATATAATTAACTAGTAGCAAAGATAATCTTAGAATCCATTCCCACCGATTTCAGTCCTTGTTCTCAAATTACTTATGCCCAAATTTCAGACAACCGATTATAATTAAAATACATATTACTATAAATTCGTATTTCTCCCGATAAAGTTACAAGATGGCTTCAGGTTTTTGTAGGACTACATGATAAGTGACCATTGCTGTGGGGCAAGTGGATTACAATCTTGAAGAACTCTGACCTCCATTTTTTAGAAGGCCTAGCTTTATACTGGAAACAAAATGCTGAGAAGGGCAAAAGAAAAGTATGTAACGAGTTTGGTTAGCCATAGTTTTATGAAGACTATTTTTGAAAAGTAAAGGTTAAATAAAAAGTATGCTTTCAGCACAAATGATTGTAAAGATCTATTGAATGGGCAAATATCAGATTCTATAAACTCAGGTCACAGGCTGATAGAGGCTCACAGGATGTTTTACTCTTGAACATGGACTTCCCACATAAAAAGGAAATTCTATAAAAAAAGGCAAAAAAAAAGGGGGGCGTTGTTTTTCTTCTGTATGTTACTTTGTACGGATAATTTATCTAACACTAAAAAGGATTTCAGGAGTGCTCTACTATTTCATAGAGTGTTAAATTAAAGTGCTATATAATAGCCAAACACTTGCCTTTTAACCTCACCCAGGACTGAACAGTGGAAAGATCAGTTTAGAATCTCACCACTAGATGGCATTGTGACACTTGAATACAATTTAAATAATACAATGACCAAATGAGCTAGTTAAATTAGTAGACAATTATCCCTGTTCCACTCCTCCTTTCATGTGATGACACTGGTTACTTATAGCCCGCAGGATAAGTCCTATAGGATGCCCCACTCAGTCAGGGCTGTTTTTTCACAAGCTCTCTCTTCCATCTTTCACCTCAATCTGTCATACAGATTTGACACCGCATCGTTCCAACAGTACTCAGAAATGACATGTATATAATGTGGAATATTGTGCACATTTACAGCCGGGGCTCTTTCTCTTAAACATTCCTTGCTATATCTTGGCATCGCTGTCCTGCCTAGTTGGGTGTTCTTCACTTACCACATATAAGTAAGTGCTTAAACCAAAACATTATTATTATTATTATTATTATTATTATTATTATTAATTTTAAAGCAAAACCAAAGGAGAGCACAACTGTTTTCTGTCATTTTCTGTTAGCATTTTCAAGTTTCCACTGAGCCTCCTGTAAGCTAATGAAGGCCACGAGACATGGAGGGCAATGCTAACACATGATATTTTTATGATTCAGTGCCATTATGCTGCACATTATAAATCAAGTTAAGTGGCATTTCTATTGAAAGAGGTTCTTCTTTACTTCTTTATTTATTTTTTTAAGATCAACAAGACCAGTTCAATAAACCTAGCAACCCATTTTCTTCCCTGGAACAGACCTTAGCTTTGTTTTCTTATGTTATCATAATCTAGCACTTTTCCTGTTCTAAATGAAAACCCACTAGGGAAGCAAAATCATTCCATTATGGGTGTTATCAAAAAGCAATACCATACTAATTTTAGATGAATACAAATCCAAAATACATTGTAAATTGTACCCAGCCCATACTTAGGTGATACCACCCAAACATTCTGTGCGTGATTACAGTACATCACATTTACATATTTCAGAAGTAAGTACAATGCATTGTGGGTGGTGGTTTCTATTTGCAAGAAGGGATGCTGAAAATACCTACAACGTCACAGAATGATACTTTTGTTTTATTAAGGTAATAGGGCACAGTTTTTTAGGCTGATTGTAATACAGCTTTGGTATACATCTTCAGACTAGGATTGCCACCTTGGTTTTTTTTTCGGAGGCTCACCCAACTCAGTACTTTCCCATGAATCCAGAAAATTAACTCTTCACATCCCTCCAACAAAAATCTTCTGAAATGTACTTTCAATTCCTATTAAGGGAACATAGAAAACACAGAGCTGGATGTACAGCAATATAAGCCACTCAATTAATTCTTTACTATAAGCTATCAATTAACAAAGTACTTGTAAACATTAAAGCCACTTTAAAGTATAAACAAACTAAGATTACACATGAAAATTCGATTTGGCTATGAGTATGTACCAACAATAGAAGTTTTATAGGAATTTATAATATGATGCAAACTTTTGTTAGATGGCTGTCTCGACAGGCAAGGGTGAACGGGAAAAAAATGCCTGGCTGGCCTGGGTCTTCAATCATCGGTTACCTGAAAGAAAAAAGTGAATCCTATTACTACAATTCTCAACAATCATTTTGCAGAAATTTATAGTAATATGTTATGTAAATTTACAAGATTTTATATAACCTTCTTGACAAAGAGTCTAGGATCAAGATCCTTAAGCTCAGATTTGAGTATGTCTTTTTACCTTCTAAAATAAAGTGTTATTGATTTATTCAGAAATCTGTTCATATGTTACACAGGCTTACTAAGATGTTAAAAGCAAAACATTCTTATTAAGACCAACATTTAAAATTTTTTCTTTTTAGTTTTCATTCACCTCAAATTCCCTTTAATGCATCTGAGAAGCACAAAGTAAAATACTTCTGATTCAGAATTTGTCTGCCTTCAAGTTTACATTTCCTGAGAGAGCATATTTAGCTACTGAGATTATGAATGAAAGAGGGAACTTTTTCAGTATTATTTATTTGTATGGTTCCTTAACTTTAGTGTCGCCTAATGAATTTTGATGTTGAAAATGAAACCTAGTTGTTATTCCACCAGTGTTCTGATGAACTCCTTCATTTAAATTGTGCATGCAGCAAATTAAAGATTTTTGGTATATTATATCAAACTCAAAATGTCACTTCTTAATTTAATTTATGACAAATATACATTTTGTTTATAGGGAAAAAAAGGTTTATTCATTATAGAAAAAAATGACTTGATCTACTGATCTATATTAAAACACTGGTCTGCTGAAGGATATTTGAATTGCTCTGCCCTGAATACTCTAAAGAACTGATCTAGGTATGATTTAAGCTGCTACAGTGTATATACCCTGAAATATATTCCTCATCTGAGTATCTCCTGCACTGGGTTGCTAGTGCAGTCTCTCTCTCTCTTTCTCTCTGTCTCTCCTCCTCCTCCTTCTCTCTCTCTCTTTCTGTGTGTCTCCCTCTGTCTCTCTCTGTCTCTGTCTCTCTCTTTCACTTAGTCACATAGACTAGCATTACCTCTTTATTTCTAGAGCATCAACTTTAAATTTATCTCTACAGCTTAAAAGAGATATACTTTGCATCAAAACTTGTAAATAGAGCTGTTTATATCAGCACCCTAAGGGAAAATAAAGTGCCTTCACATGGCACAGAAATTTATATGAAAAAGTTTACATATACTATGATTTTCAGTATTTATGTCAGTCAAATCTGGCTAAACTAATTTTGTCCAGCACACTGACATTTTTTAATCTTTAAAATATGTTTCTAAATGAGAAACCAAAATAAACTACCCAAACCACCACTTGAATTGTCTATTAACACCATATTAACTTCTCATAGAGCTTTCATAAATACATTCTTGACTGTAAATAATTCTGTTAGAATCACAATAATAAACGATGGTCATTTTGTTTGTAGTGTACACGTTTACAACTCTGTTTTAAGATGGCCTTGAAGTAAAATAGTGTACAGAAGAAAGTGGATGGTTTTAGGAACTTAGTTTCATTAGCATGATGGTAAATTTTTAAAGAAGTATTGTCATAAATTATAGAGGTTTGCATACAAGTACTCTTCAATTTTTTCTTGTATAAATTACCTTGACGTTTTTTCCATCAAAAAAGAATTGGGTTAAGAGGAAAATAGTCTTTAATTATTAGGCTTATAAATGCATTTCACTAAAAACCCTACAATGCATTAATAGTGTTATTGATTTTATAAAATGAGTTCATTTTGGGTTAACACAAGGCTCTCTCAAGGGGTGGATGATGAGAAATAAGTGGTTTCTTTGTAGGCATGAATGTCAGAGGCAGGATGGCATCGTGAAAGGATATTGGGACTGAAATTTGGTAACCAAGCTTCCGTCTCTGTCACTCTTTTTAGCTATGTCACCTTTATCAAACTTTTAACATCACATCACGGATCCCTATTTCCCTCATCTGTAAAATGATAATACCAAAATTTGCATAGACTTTCCTATTGGGTAAGGGAATAATAGGTATCTTGATCACTGTCAAGTATTATGAATTCAAGGTATTATTACCCTGAACATCTTTCTGGTGGGATAAATACTTCTCGTGAATACGGAAAGTCAAGTTTTGTCTGCTTTTAAAATTTGGCAGTGTTTAATAGTCAGGTATACAATCTGGCAGTTCACAAGGAGTGGCTTTTGCTTTTACACCAAAAATAATTTGACATTTTGGTAAAAAATGGAAAGCATTCTGAATCTGAATAGCAAATTGACAGTAATTAGAGAGATTTTTTACTCTCAAGGTACCTCACCCAGGTCCTTACAGAAATATTTGTTAATATCATTATATTTCTCTATTAAAATATCTTTATGGAGAAACTTATGTGTTAATATATAACATGTAACACACACACATATATATCATACACACACACACACACACACACGTACAAAGTGATCCTATCTCACTGAAATGGAGAAAACTGAAAATGACTGCCCTGGGATCAGATACTTAGTTTTCATTTTATTTCATTTTAAATATCAGATTTGAAATTAATCCAAGGGCCACCATGGAACAGAAAAATGTATGTGTCAACATCATCTTTGAAAACTAAACTTTGCCAGGCACAAGCCCTATTTTAGTCCTCAATCCAATTTGATGCAGATAACGAGATTAATGCGCAGGCTTCATTTTAATATTGTCTTTATTTTTAAAAAGCCCATTGACAGTGTCAAAGATTTTGATTAGATAATTTGATCACATTTCTCAAGCCAGATACAAATTAAAGTTGGAGCTAAAACAGAAAATCTTACTGTTTACTATTCAGAACAATCTTCCTATTTCAGGAAATGGCAGAGCTCCAAAAGCCACATGTGTACAAATGAAAATTCATAACATGTTATTCAAACTCCTGTTGTATTTGTGCAATTTACTAATTAGATATGGTAAGTATCAGCACTGAAATATCATAGTACTAGCATTAAAAAGGCAAAAAAATCTACTTTTCTCAGTTCGCTTCTCTTTATGAATGATATAAAAGCCTGTTTTGTGGCATAAACTGCTCTGTATATCAAATATAAAATAAAGCTGTAAGGATACAGTGCATGCTTTAGCAGGGTACTCATTTTCCGTAGGAGAAACAGAAAAACTCTGAAGAAAGAATACTGTAAGATTGGTGATATCTGGAATAAATCAAAGTAATACCCACATATATAAAAAAATTCTTTTTTCAAATCGTATGCATTATATTATAAAAATATCAACTCATTTGACTTCATAGGATACCAACATGTAACTTTATTTTTTTTTAAGATTTTATTTATTTATTTAACAGAGAGAGAGAGAGAGAGCACAACTAGGAGGAGCAGCAGAGGGAGAGGGAGAAGCAGACTTCCCACTGAGCAGGGAGCCCGATGCAGGGCTTGATCCCAGGACCCTGAGATCATGACCTGAGCTGAAGGCAGACGCTTAACCGACTGAGCCACTCAGGAGCACCCCCAACATGTAACTTTAAAAAGGAATCATTTTTCCACAGTTATTTTCCCACTTTTTAAAAGATGTCTTTATCTATCTCATAGGATTCTTTGGAAATTGATCCATCATATAACCATATCAGTTATATAAAATTATATACTTACAAGATATTAAATTCCAGGTTAATGGTTTTAAAAAATAGAGAGGGTGTGTGTGTGTGTGTGTGTGTAATTTTTGACAGGCCAAAAAAACACTGATTCTCCAAGTACCACAATTACTCTCTTTAGGTGCAATCCTCATTAAACCTCTGCTGGGCAGATATTTTTGTGAACAAAAATAATAATATCAAACATTTATGAATATTTACTGTGCCAGACATTATAATAAGTTTTTTACATAAACTTTATCATTTAACCTCTTCCTTTTGTCAAATGAGGCCCTGCTAGCCGACCATCCATTTTACAGCCTTAGAAAGTCAAGGCTTAGGGCGCCTGGGTGGCTCAGTTGGTTAAGCGACTGCCTTCGGCTCAGGTCATGATCCTGGAGTCCTGGGATCGAGTCCCGCATCGCGCTCCCTGCTCAGCAGGGAGTCTGCTTCTCCCTCTGACCCTCCTCCCTCTCATGCTCTCTGTCTCTCATTCTCTCTCTCTCAAATAAATAAATAAAATCTTAAAAAAAAAAAAAAAGAAAGTCAAGGCTTAGTGAAGTAAAACAACTCACTTGAGTTCCGTATTGTGGTGGTGCTAAAATTTGAACGCACACACGTCTGTCTGTGGAGCTTACCTTCTGACTCATCATCATGCATATACTGCCTACTAATTCTAATCTCAGCTATTTCTCATTAGCACAAGACATTACCTACTGATAGGAATCATACTTGTATAAATATTTGTTAATGACCAAGATGTGCCAGCATGGTTTTCAGGGTTGACACTGTGAGCAGCCACGTATTTCCTGCTTCCCAGGGCTAAATTAAGCATCTTGAATGTACGAATTTTAGGACTATGGAGTCAGGACACATTTTTTCATACCAACCTAAACAGAAAACACTTAATTCATTTCCAAAAAGGGATGAAAGGGAATAAATGTTAGGGGCACCTACTGTCTCCCGCAGGTTCCCATGGCAGCTATCAGACAGTGAGAAAAAAGAGATGCAAAATGAGAAGTGCTGGATCCCTTACATGGAATTACATCAGAGGGAAAGCAGGAGCGGAGGCAATATGATGTCGAGGAATGGAACCGGAGGGACAGATCAGGGCAGGGGTGGGCCGGCTCTGGTGGCATTTCTCATTTCTCCTCTCCTTGACCCTACTTTGATGATCTGGGGACCCACCTACCCTTTGTCATACAGCCTCTCCCCTTCTTCCTCAAGTTGGTTCATTATCTTTTTTCTGACTTCCTTCCTTCCTTCATACATATGGAGACAGTCTTGAAAGCGCCTGTGTACACAAGTGCACACATTCTTCTTTTTAATCTCACCACATCTTCTCATTGTATTCTGTTACACAAACTGAGAAAATCCCTACCACAGTGTTAACATATCATTATTTAAAAAAAAAAAAGAAAAAGAACTTTCGGATTTCTTAGAGACCACAGATTCATAGTGAGTACATATAGACAAAGCTAAAGAAAAGGAAACTCATGTTGTAAATGACTTGTATTGATAATAAATGTTTTCTACAAATCCATGAGCAAATACATGCACACTCACACACACACACACACGCACACACACACACGCACACACACACACAGAGTTCTAAAACTGCCATAATGAATGAACTGGTCTTTTAAGTGCTGATCAAAATAATATAATCTCAGAACAGTTTCCAGCTTTGCTGGGTCTTTCTCGGACTGCTGCTCAGCACAGCTTACTCCTCAAAAGCCAAAGCTACTGCATAGTAGAAGAGTCTGTATGTTACAGTTCCCAGATCAGCTCAAAGGCTCACTGCCAGCACAATCCTTTCTTAGTTACATTCATGGACCTGCTTTTCTTCTCTTTGCTTTGCTTGCTATGTTAAACATAGCTCAGGAAATCAGGGGCTAACTAAACCTACGAAAGTAATGGATGGGTATTTGTTTAATGCTTATGGAATTGTGTGCTACCCATTAATTCCTTCTTTCATTAAGCCAATCTTTCATATACTCTTTGATTCTTTCATATTTTTTTCAATTAAATAATAGCAAAGCGTTGGACACTTGGTCATCCTCACTCTTGAGGAAATTTATAGTCTTATTCATCGTGTCCCTAAATAGCCTGGTTATAATAACCAGGGGTGCTATCTAAAAATAAAGATTTTCTTGCCTCTCCCACGGAGAGTCTGATACAGTAGAGCTAAGCCAGGGCTGGAGAATCTATATGCTAGGATATATTTGTGACACAGCGATATAGTAGGGATAATGATTATTTGTCCCAATTAATGCAGGTCATTGTGCTTTTAACAGACATTGTGAAAGAAACTCTACATCAAAAATAGTTTAGATTACCCTTCTTCTATTTTGAATAGAATCAATCTTAAAGCAACAACATGCTGATTTAGATACTACATGGGAAATCATGATGCCCAGGTTCTGATACCTACACAATGGTCTTGGGGAAAAACACTTTTATGTAAAAATGATTAACTATTAACTACTTAACCCAGTGCACACAGTGTTTGGAGTAGCATCTTGAATGCTGTGACAAAAGGATAATGGCAAATATTCAATTTATTTTTAATTATCGATGAACTCATGCTATCATTATTGTTTCTAGAATTCTCTAACACCGTTAGGTATTTTCCCTAGTGATTCCTAATTATGAGAATCTATAAAAATCACTTTTTATCAAAAATACACAATTCACAGCCCCTTCCTAGGCTAACAAATCACATTTTTCCAGTAGTAAAGAGTAGAAATATGTATTTTTAAACAGTGGTTTTCTTGATGCACTCACGAGTCCCTGACCCTGCTCCCAGTTAAACCAATGCTCTCCATGGGCAGTAGCCATAGCAATACAGGGTAGAGAACTGAAGTCTAGACTGACTGAACAAAACAGTGTTGAATCATGAGAAACTGAGAATAGTTACTACATTCCATTATAATCTGTGAGCGTTTTCATAATATTGGTTGAGGAGATAACCATGAGTAAATGTTGTATGATCCACCCTCTGAGAAGAGCTCTGGTAAAATAACGACTAATTAAAATATTTTATAGTACATTTTGGAATGTGTTAAGATGCTTATTTTTTAAACAGATGACTTCTCTTAGCTGAGGCATACACTAATAATAAGTAGGTTTGATGTTATAATTTGTTTTGCCTCCTTCTTCTTTTAGGATCTACTATTTGGAAACAAAGGAGGCAATTTTGGAGACGTCAAATACAACTTTTTTTTTTTTTTAATGCTATGACCTATTAGCAACTTTTAGAAGAAAATTTCACCTTTTTAAAAAATCTATACTATAATCATATTTTTATTTGTATGATCCACAAAATAGGAAGTTCAGTCTGAGATATTTTCCTTTTAAGTGAATGCACAAATAAAATAAAAGGATATTTAAACAGATTAATTTATGAAAACCTAATGTGAAATCCTGTCTTTCCATATACTTTACAACTTGGATAATTCGGAGTTGATATAACTTTTATAAGTCTCGATGTTTTTGAGATAATTAAATCCAGTATGCTATATGTTTTCTAAGTGTGGGGCACACAGTTTGTTGTGTGTTAGCTCCCCCCAAAATGACAGAATTGGACAAGGTGGTGCCAAAGACTTTTCTAGTTTGGGAAAGAAAAGAAAAAGAAAAAAAAAAAAAAATACTCTCCAGATCTACTGTGGGAGGTAGAGAAGTGATAAACAGAGAGAGAAGGATGGGACCTCCAATCAGGTAGCTGGTTGCAACTGAGGTAGCTTGGCCTAGCGCCATTAGATAGAGCTGTTAAACAAATGAAGTTTGCTTTCCACATTCTTCCTCAGTGCCAGCCAGATGGGTATTTTTAATCATCTGTGAATTTTCAGAGTCCTTCTGAAACCATTACTAAGATGTGAGAGGTTAATCCCACCTCCTGACCTCATAGAGCTGTGGGCCAAACCTTTGGAATTCTAAAAGGCAGTAAGGTCTCCTTCTTTCTGATTTAGTTTCACAGGCTCCTGGGACATCAATTTTTAAAGGCCCAGTCAACAGATTACAGAAATCATTCAAGTTAAATTTTTATTAGAAAAAAAAATTTACTTCACAAATACCCTTTCTTGGGAAAATATAAACTTAAATATCTTTAGCTGGTGAGGAATAGCAGAGGGGGCGGAGCAGAGCACTTGAAAGATTTTTGTAATGTGGATATGTGGCCCTATGATTAAATAGTTTTTCTAGTGGTTCTGTTGAATAATTAGTATCAATTACTAGTTCCAAAGGCTTCAAAATTCATTAGAGATAATTGGTAGGGTTCTTACAGAAAGAACACCTGGGAGACAACTATTGACAATAGTTCCGGGTACACCAAACATCCAGAAAATCTTTTGTTAGCTCTGTTTTTGAGAATGGATTGTGATGCGTAGTAGGATTCCAGCCTAATTCTAAAGAGGTTACTAACCTGACAAATGTTCTTAGAAGCTTCACTCTATAAATTCAATATATAGAACTTATTTGGGCCTTCAAAACTGTATTGTAGAAGATATACTTTGTTGTAAGGGTCTGGAACTCTAGCTATATTGGATTTTTTTTTTTTAATTTACACAGAAATTATTTCAATTCACTAATTTGGGCTGCATTCCTCCATTTCCCATCTATTCCTATGATCACCTGGCCTATAAATCACAATGTCTGAAAGCGCATGCTGAATGGTTGGTGCTGTCACAGTCTCGTCAGGATCAGAGTTTTAGGGTGAAGGAACAGTACTTACGGGTGCTATTCTTAGTAAGCAAAGATGTATTTAAGCTAAAATTTTGTATTTGTACTTTTTTTCTTAGTTGTGGTAAAGTATTTGCAGTACTCCAGTGGGAGTAAGGCAGCTGGTTGGGTTAGGATTTTGGTCCATGCTCTTGGACCAAAATGAAGCAAAATAATCTCCATAGGGATCAAACACTCAATCTCAGCATCAGTATCATCAACTTAAAAAAAAAAAAAAAAAATTGAGCTGACCAGCTTCAGAACAAACCAGAAGCCAACTGAACCTAAAACACTTGACAGTTCAGCTAATTAATCTAACCTTTGCTTACATACTACATTTAGGAATATTCCAGAAATTAGGACAATACATTCTTCATCTTTAAAACTGAAGCTGAGAGGAATGGTGTCCTCTTGAAATCTTAAAAAATTTCAAGTTCACCTTATATAAAATAATCACAGTACTAAAGCCCTGCAAGGGGGTCTGATCAGCCAGTTCATCTAGGTTTGTAGATAACAGTGAGCAGCTGTGACAATACTGAGGCAGTCTGATTAATCTACCAAAATATTTACAGATGAAACACACAAAGCATAAGCAAAGGCATAAAGCAATAGATTGTAGTGACTAAGCAGGATTTTTAAAATAGCTATATATTACCCAAGAGTGACCACTAAATTTGATTCCCTAGCCATGCCCTTCTGCTATCTGCTTTTTGTCTTCTCCATCAAATTAAATAACATTCTGCCATTGCATAGACCCTTTATCTCTCACAACAATTCTTTACCAAATTCTGTAAGCTGTATCTTCAAAATATATCCAAAATCCAACCACTTCTAATCTTCTATCTACTATGAATCATCTCCTGCCTAGATTGTTCCACCATTAGCATTCTATAGTCTACACTTAACACAGCAACCAGAGTAACAACATTAATACATATGCCATGTCAAGTCACACATTTATTCAAAATCCTCCATAAGCTTCTCATTTATTTAAGAATAACACCCAAAATATTTGTCATGGCCTGAAAGGACCTACCTATATGATCTTCCTTCCCATTGTCCACCACTGATCTCCAGTCTTACTGTTAGCCATTTCTTTCATCTATCACCATTCTCCTCCTCACTGGCTTCCTTGCCGTTCCTTGAGCAAGCCAAACATACTACGGCCCTGGGGCATTTCACTTACTGGCCCTTCTGCCTAGAACTTCTCCCTGATGTGCTATGCCTTGATCTTGTACCTCCTTTAATTCTCTGCTCTAATGTTACCTTTCTGAGAACACTTTGCTGACCACGCTATCTATAGTAGCCACCACTCCTGTTCTATACCATGTTATCCTGCTTTATTTGACTTCAAAATACTCACCAGTATCTGGCACACTATGTATTCCTTATTTATTTGCTTATTTTCTGTCTCACAAAACCATTAGAATTACAAGTCCATGAACACAGGAATTTTATTTACTTTTATTTTTTAAAGATTTTGTTTATGTATTTAAGAGAGAGAGGGAGAAAGAGAGAAAGAGCTCATAATCTGGGGGGAGGGACAGAGGAAGAGGGAGAAGTGGACTCCTTGCTGAGCAGGAACCCAATGCAGGGCTCCATCCCAGGACCCTGGGATCTCAACCCGAGCTGAAGGCAGTTGCTTAACTGACTGAGCCACCCAGCTGCCCCACAGGAATTTTATTTTGGTCACTGCTATATTCCCAATACCTGAAAAATACAAGGAACATAGAAGAAAATTAATAGCATTTGTTGAATGAATGATGAAGAAATGCATGAGTAAATGAAAAAATGAATTGAAAGATTGTAAAACTTATTAATAGCATGGAATTTTCCATAGTATGCCATTTAACTCTCATAAGAAGAATTTTAACTATCATAGACTTTTAAAAATACATTTTAGGGGTGCCTCGGTGGCTCAGTTGGTGAAGCGTCCGACTCTTGATTTTGGCTCAGGTCATGATCCTGAGATCGAACCCTGCGTCTGGCTCCCAGCTCAACAGGGAGTCTGCTTGAGATTCTCTCTCTCCCTCTCTCTCTGCCATTCCCCCTGCTTGTGCTCTCTCTCTCTTTTTCTCTCTCAAATAAACAAATCTTAAAAAAATACATTTTATAGGGGAAAAACCCCACAAAAATACATGTCTCAAAGAAATGTAAGCTGATGTGCTATAGGTAACCCCCCTCACTCATACAAGGGAGAGAGACAGTAGCACATAACTCATCTTAATTTTGATAAGAGGGGCTTCACTGTGATCACACTAAAAGCGTGTAAATTTTGGAAGAGAGCAAGGTGTTCTCATTATCTTCGGGGCTATCTTGAGGCTAAGAGATTAGCTTCTGAGTTACTGGGAGCGGGCAGCATAAAGGAGGGTTGCTGCCGCATTGAGATTGACCCGCACACCCATATTTTCTTCAGGCAGACTCTATTTCTACAGCTGGTCATGTTAGAAACTTAGTTGGTTTGGGTTCTTTACCCATGAGTATGATTCAATGAGCCCTTGATTGTACAGTCCATAGAGGGTTTCTGCAGTTTTTCTATAACTGATACTGTACTAATTGTTGCAATCAAAGTGGTTCTATGACCTCCCATTTTAATCTATACTTATTCCTCCGCTATTGTTAAGTGACATTTTGTCCTGAATGACTCCAGCCAATATAACTGTTTATTTTGCTTATTAACCCACTGGCATGAAACACCGGAAATGTTCTATTGATAGAATAAGTCTCCTCCATAAAGAGCTTTTCTATTTTGTTTACCCAAAGCTTTTTAACATAAAAAAAAACTGAAGTCATAGACAAGAAACAAATTTTGTATAAGTCAGTCATGAGATATAATTGTAGATGTTTTCCCAACTTTTACTTTTTGTTTCCTTGAGTCATGAATTTTGCAATGTAAAAATTATCATAATATATGGGTCACTGGTTCATTGAATGTATTTGATCCTTTAGGACTTTACCCATTGCTGAAACTGGATCTTTTTTAGGTTGTTACATGAGACTCTATTGCTAGCTACTTCTGAATTTTAAGTTCATGAGGTTGAACCCATGGGAAAAATACTCTATTACCCTACCACCATCTCTACCTTATTGACCACATTGTTTGTGAACTGCTGAGACAACTCAAATGTGTTTGCAGAAGGATTCTTAGTGACCTCAACAGACTGGGATATCTTAGCCAACTGATTACTAGGAGTTTCCTCCATAGTCAGGAATCTTTGATGAGTTTTCACAATTCTCTGGCCATATTCCAAAGGATTCACTATGATTTCTTTTTTTATTGTCATTAATTATTAATTATTCTATCTATAAAATGTTGATTTTTCAGTGAAATCATTAACCAATGCTCATGAAAAGGATTCCCTGTCTTTCCAGGAATGGTACTTAATTACATGTTCACCCTATCATTTCAAATCTGCACGGTGCCAGCATATAACATAAAACCATCTCTATTCCGGCTCATTGTTTCTTCCTCTTCAGTCTTAGTTGTTATAGGATTCTACATAAGACCATGAGTATATGTTGAGAAAAGCATGTGTTCTAAGAATATGCATAACTCACAAATGCACTTACATCTTCAGGACCTGGTCAGTCCAGTTGCCATAATCACAACTTCCAGGTTATTATGGGGTGCTCCTGGCACATCAGACTTGTAGGTAAGTGGATCAGATAGTACCACATGCATAATAGAAGGATCTATTCGGTCATACGGTATCTTGACATTTGATGATCAGATATTTGTTTTTTCCTGGAGCTCAGTATCAAATCAAGAGCTGGTTTTAAAAGGAAACTATATTTGAAAATGGGGTTGTGCTTTTAATCTAGTACCTAAAGACCTCTGCTAAGGAAGCTTTATTCAGGCTCCATATAGCATCCCTATTCAATAGAGACAAAGTGAAAAATGACAGATCTACTTGTATTTCAGCCTTCAATAGCTGGAGAGGTTTCTAACAATTATCGGGTAAACTAAAAGCCTTCCAGTTTTTGTTTGTTTGTTTTGACATTGGGACATCTTAGCCATATGGTTTTTGTCTTCCAAAGAGGAAGCACATTGCTTATTTCTTAGAACATGGAGATACAAGATGTAGCAAATTTCTCTTTTGTTATCCCAAATCATAGACCACCATATTTTTTTTAAAGATTTTATTTATTTATTTGAGAGAGAGAGAGAGAGAGAGAGAGAGAGACACACACACACACACACAGAGATAGCAACAAAGAGAGAGAGCACAAGCAGGGAAGAGAGGGAGAAGCAGACTCCCCGCTGAGCGGAGATTCCCGACGCGCGGCTCAATTCCAGGACACTGGGGGATCATGACTGGAGCCAAAGGCAGACACTTAACCAACTGAGCCACCCAGGTTCCCCAGAACACTGTAATTTTATTGAGTTTATCTCCTATCTGCTGGTATTATTTAAGGCATCTAAGGGTACCTGCTACTTTTTTCTCTCTAGTTCGTACAGGCATGATGGTAGAAATGTAATAAGACAGTCTATGAAATATGGAGATGATCATGGTCACTAAGAAATATATTAGGTTCATGGAAACTGATAATTGATGTAACCCTGAGGAAAGTTGGTAATGGTATGAGTTATTTCACTGCCATGTAAACTTTTTTTTTTTAAATGTTCATTAGGTAATGTGATTTAAAAAAAAAGAAGAAAAAAACCCTTCCCCCTCCAAGTTACTACCTTTATATCAGGGCAGAAATACATTCATTTTTTAGCTTCAGTAAGAGGAATAGCAGTTACAGTTGGTACTGTGACCTGATTAGGTTTCTAACTATGTATGCACAGTCCAAGATCCATTCATCTTCTTTACTGGGCAAATAAATATATGTATATGAATGAACGCTGAATCTTTCAGATTTTTGGTGATGATAATAACTTCTATAATTCTGTGTTTCCTTCTGGGATACAATATTATTATTAATCAACATTCTATTTTTTTTTTTTTAATTTACTGTATTGGTAGAGAAACAAATGCCAGGAACTTCATATTGTCACTTCTCATTATAAGACCCTCACATCCAGGGTTGGGGAATCAACGTAGGGAATCTGCTATTTGCTAAGGTTATATATTCCCACTAGATACAAATAGTTTTAAAAAATTAACATGCATTTGTTTGTGGACTTAATGAGCTTGCCATAGCAACTCTTGGATAAAACTTCATTATCAGCTTACCACTAAAAGCTTGATATACCACAGTTAACATCTGGTTCCCCGGAAATTAGAGGTAGCTCAAAATCAAAAGTCTGAGTATTTCCCGTCTTCAGTTCTAAGTTACTTAAGCTGTAGACACTTTTAAGGAAGACTAAAGGATCTTCTTCTTTTTTTTTTTTTTTTAACATATAATCTAGGGTTTTGCAGGGGGGATGGGCTAGTCCCATGATGGGTATTAAGGAGGGCAGGTATTGCATGGAGCACTGGGTGTTATATGCAAACAATGAACCATGGAACACTACATTAAAAACTAATGATGTAATGTATGGTGATTAACATAACATAATAAAATAAAAATAAAAAAAATTTTTAAAAAAGGAAGACTAAAGGAAAGTTAGTAGAACACAATTATATTATTTAAGGATAATTTTTTAAGAGTATCTAACTCCTTCATTTAAGATAATCTTGTTATTGGATTTGACTCAAGTGTTGGAATTGATAACTCTTTAGCAGGTTTACCCATATCCTTACTGAAGTCAGGAAGCACTTTTCTAGCCTACAGAAAGCATTCTAAAGTTTTTTGTTTGTTTGTGTGTTTGTTTTTTGTCTTTTGTTTTTAACTCTTATCTATTTCATCCCTGCTATTGAAGTATACAATTTTACTAACACATCCATAATGAATGCCTAGTTCTTAATCTGTGCCTTAATCTGAAAAGTTAGATATTTGAGTTTACCTTTACTTTCTTTAAACTGTACAATGACCCACAACCATTGATATTTAGAAGTCTTTCATGTGGTTCTAAGCAATGGAAACTTAGGTTAGTATCAATCCATAAGAATTTTCTTGTCTCACATATCCATGCACCTTTCCCAACATGGTGGGGGTTATAAAACACATTAGCCAGCTGGGGAGAAAGACAGTTATTTCACTGGGATTCCTTTCTTTCTTTCTTTCTTTCCTCCTTCCTTCCTTCCTTCCATCCTTCCATCCTTTCTTCCTTCCCTTCTTTTTTTTTTTTTTCATACCTTCAGTTCCCTTATTGCAGATAATTCATTCTTCTTTTACTCCTTCCAGGTCCTTGGCAAATTTGTTCATAATTCCAGGTTCTCTCAACCACAGTCTGCTTACATGACTAGGTAGACAGGACCTAAGAAACCCCCATGCCCCCTCCCTTTTTATGTGGTTGCCATCTTGTCTATGGCAAAAACACACAACTCATTCTCTAATAAACCCTGGAAGTGCAAGCCACCCAAATGCAACTACTACTACTTTTTTTTTTTTTTTTTTTTTGGTTTGTCAGAGTTAGATGGCCCAACTTTTATCTTTGACTTTTATCAAAAAGAGTCATAAACAAGCCCATTCTGTATCTTCTAATACCACAATAGATTCATATTATGCTGAATAGTCTCATTGAATTTTCTCAGTAGATTTAAGGTGATAACTAGGCAAATTTATCTTTTCTCCTTTGTGAGAGGGGAACATAAAGTTCACACAAAATTTCTTTTTAAAAATCTTTACATATATTTAATATCCTTAAAGAAATTTCAAAGCTTAAGAACTTCTAACCAATTCTCATACATTTTCTTTGGAACTCTCTCTTTCTGCCTAATATCTCACTTTCATGCCTTATCATTCATGCCAAAATTTCCACTTTAACATCTTTTTGCACTATGAAGAGAATTCTGATGCTGGGTATCTAACAATAAAAAATTTCTATTATAGTAACTGTCTTCTAAATGTGTTCAGTTGACTATATTCCTTTTAAAGAGTGTCACAATATGTACATTGTGCTTTGAGCAAATCAGATGAAAAGAAAGCAAGTAGAACTTACTGAGAATGTGCCATATGAAGATATTCTGCTAAGTGCCTTCTTGACATAAGAGAGATGATAAATTTAGAAGAAAACGAGAGTGGGGGGTTGGGAAAGGTGATGCACTATTATTAGGGAAATTTTTAAATATGCTTCATTCATCGAGAGAGATTATTAGGAGAGTGGACTGAAAAAATTTTCAATTTTGTCCCTACTCTTTTTTTCTTTCATCAGTTATGTGTTCTCTCTCCAATTGAATTAAACACATAGGTTATCCATCTGGGCATTCTGTAACAAAATTTCTAAAGGTTCAACTTTAAGTCCTCTCTTTAGTTGTCTTTTCTTAGCTTGTCCTCAGTATACCTCCAGTCTTTAATCACTGCATTAATTTGAGAAAATTCCATGAATATTTAAACAGAATCTTAGAATAATTCCACATGAACAGACTCCTCCAAATCCTAAAAGTCCACCTTTCTTCCTGTGTAAATAAATACCCAAATGTTGGGTAAATTCAATTTTCATTGGTGGAAGAAAGAAATTCTACTTTTTTTCTTTAAGCAGATTCTCTTATTGAACAAATGTGTTTTTCATTTTATTTTATTTTTTTAGAATAGCTGTCACGAAGTCCAATGCCCTAGAGTTCATGACTATTTTCTTTTTAAAGATTTTATTTATTTATTTGACAGAGAGAGAGACACAGCAAGCGAGGGAACACAAGCAGGGGGAGTGGGACTGGGAGAAGCAGGCTTCCCGTGGAGCAGGGAGCCCGATGCGGGGCTCGATCCCAGGACCCTGGGATCACGACCTGAGCCGAAGGCAGACGCTTAATGACTGAGCCACCCAGGCGCCCCTGTTTTTCATTTTATATATGAAATGTTATTTCCCACAAATATACCTCAGCTGATATTTTGGATAAGCATAGGAACAGACTATTTCTAAGGCACTGTGATTTTCATGTATTTATGTCATGGATAATTTTTACTCAATAATTTAAGTATTTTTTTATTTATGCATCACTGTCTTAGGTTAGCTCTAATCTGAAAAGATAGATTTACGTTGGCAATGATTTTCAATCAGAAAATAATTTATCATTGTTTCCAAGAAAGGTGTTGTCCAGTATTCTGCTAATTTAAAAAAGTACACAGGACTAGTTTCAGAATGGAGTATGTGCAAACACCATATTATTTACAGCAAACTAAATATAATGCCTCGATTTGGCACCGCCTGCTTGATATTTCTCTTGAAAACTGTTACATATGTTTGTTTTGAGTTTCTGCCAAAATAGCAAGATTGTTAAATATCTTTCATGTACTTCTTGTTAAATGCAAGGGAAGATTACAGATTACCTTAGCTTAACTTTTATACAACAGTCCAATGGGCACTAAATCTTTTGGAAGAAAAAAATAATATTTGAATTATATAGAAAAAATTACACGCGTAAACATAAATGCGTTGCAATTGTAACATACCAATATTCATTTTTATACCTAAATCAACTCTATCGATAATAATGTGACTCATTTTTAAATAACATGAGAATACAGTGAGATTGTAATTAGGTGGGGGCTGATTATCTAGGTTGTCAATTATTCAAGGTTTTTGCTTCCTCTTTTTTCTTCTTCCTGCTGTCCACATTTTGGACAGTTATCCCCTTGTTAGTATTTCTATTCTCTGCTTGTTAGTGAGACTGGCAGGGAGAGGAAAAAGGTGTGAAAGCTTAAATCAGTAGATATTATTACTTGCAAGACTTCCTGTAAAAATTGCTAGTGGAAGAGTTTGAAGTTAATTGCTAAAATTATGTTTGGGGTATGTATATTATTTCACTTATACTTGTTTATCTAATCCTCCATATATCAGAGAGAGTTAAAAGGAAGATGTAAGCCTTACAAAGGGTAGAAAATTATTATTGATGGAGGTTCTCTGAGAAAGTTACTTTAGATGGGACTCTGAGGAAACTTATATAAAACAGTCAACATAATAATTCAAATTTTTACATTTCAGACACTTATATTGGGGAAAAATTATAATTTGCTACCTAAAAAACTGTTCAGACACATAATTAAACCTTGACCAAATATGACTGATGAATTCTTTAATTGGGACAAAATGTGAATCTGAAAGTCAGTATTTCATATATTTATATTTTGCAGAAAATCACAGTATATAACATACAAGTTTAAATGTTTTACTGTCCTTTATTTAAAAGTTTTATATTTCTCCTTTTGGTAAATCTGGCTGTGTTTGAAAGCATTTTTCTATGTCTATTTTTAAAAGATATGCAATTCACCAATTTGAAACATTCCATTTTTTTCACTTTCCCTAAATTTTAAAACTCCATGTAAACATTCATTTTTGAATTATTCAGTCATAAAATATTTATTGAGCATTAACTTCATGCCCAACATACATTAGACATCTGAGATAAAATGGTAAACAATTTAGACACTGTTATGCCCTCACAATACAATCTGATAGTGAAGGCAAACATTGTTCAAATAACCCTACAATCTCTTTTTCACCCCATTGGTGGTAAAACTCATCACTGAATAATGTGAAGGACAGGAGGAATCATCAAAGCACTCAATTTAGTAGACTTCTGCAATTTCAGGCCAACTTAGGGCTCCATGAGCAAGACTTTTCACTTTTCCCTAGAGTCCATCATTTCTGCCCTGATTATTAGAACACATGAGACAATGTGAAGTTACAGCAACATGATTTATAAATATACATTTTAAAGAAAGTGAGAAAAAATAATAGATCTATAATACCCCCCAAATCACCCATATACATGCTTGATTTAGAAATTTATTTGTAACCCAACCCCATTCCTTCTTGTCTATCTTTTTTGACTACCCTGATAATCCCAGTCAGTCAGTACCCCTCTGAGGATTCTGCTCCTCCCCTGAAAGATCACAAAATACCGCCTCCTGCAATGCCCAAATTTGGCTTGGCCCAAGTTATTATACACTGGAAGTGATTTATTCTTTTTAACCTCCATATCTTGTACTGCACAACTTTTCTGTAGGGATAGATGATAAGAAAAATTTGTCTTAGAGTTCCTGTGATAAAAAGAAGAACCACATTTTCCTTTCTGTTATGTGTTATAGCAACAATAGATGGTTGATGACAAGAAACCCTTTTTTCTTTTAACACATCTATTATGACAGGTGGCTTGATGGTGTCATTCAGCGTGGTGGAGACTTTATCATGTTGGGTACCTGATGACCACATTTTTGCGTTGATGTTCTTTGGACATGTAGCCTGAATGAAAAATAACTTTGTGTTTATTAAGCCATTGGGAATCTTCATTGTTTATTAATGCAACATAATCTAGCCTATCAACTATTATGTTTGTTTAAGTTCCAGTTTTTCCTCAGATATGTCCACTCACTTCTAAAGTAGAGTTAAAAAACAAACAAACACAACAAAAAAACTCCCAAGTATAATAAACAACAGGCGGGTAAGTATAAGACACCAAAAGTAGGAGAAACAACATTTTCTCCTGTGTGTTCTCCTTATTAATAATCTACCCTAAATAGATTATTAATAATATTGTTAACTAAACATGATATGTGGTACAGAAGAAATTCTATGCCACATGTGTACACACATACTTAGAAAAATGTTTTGAAGATTTTAATGAAGGAAGCAGTCTTTTCCTACAAATTTCTGTAATTGAGTCTACTGATATTATTACTATAGAGAGGTAGAAGATTTTGTTGCATACAACAACTCCCAGAATGTATTTCACATGGTGTTTCATCAAAATTAGAGCCATTATTAAGGTCATTGGGCTATTGGTTGAAAGAATATTCTGAGGAATTCAATATTTATCTTTTATATATTTTCTATCACAATAAAATGAGAGAATTAGTGTCCACTTGAGAAGCTGACTCAGGCATAAGATAGCACAAAGGATGAAGATGTACCTATCCTGTTGTTAGTTAAAAGAAGACCTGCTCTATGCTTCTAGGATATGAAGTTACCTGTCCTCTTGAATCATGGTTTTGACACATCTTTTCCATTGCAGGACATACCCAAAACAGAATGTGTTCACTCTACACTTTTGTAGCTTGACCAACCTCCCTTTTACATTCAATAGGAACTCCCTAATTGCTGATTAGTAGCATAAAAAAATTTCTGTCATACATACTGACAATACTCTAATTAGTGAGTTCCCTTGCAGTACATTTGTGTTTACAAGAGTCATTTTTTCTATATAATTAGAATTAGTGAGTGCCCCTACTGCCCCCAGTTAGGACACAGAGTATGGTGAGACTGTAAGCCCTCTCCCCCCCCAAAATATGCAGCCGCTAACTGTCTCATGCCAAAGTACATAGTCACTAAACCCGGCAAGTTAACAAATCTACGATTCTTATTCTCTGTGATTATTTGACAGATTTATGTATTATGAAAGACCACTTTTTCACCAGAGTTTAATTTTATTGACGTTAAGTTACATAAATGAGTTTTTAAAACACCTGTCATATTTCAAAACATTCATATGTATTGTGAAGAATTTTGCCAACTCCAAAGTTAAAGAGAGCAGTGTCTATACAAGCTTGCACATTCTTACTTCAAACATGAACTGTGAAAGTTAGAGCTACTGAACAGTTAGAGTCCGTATAAGATCACTTTCTCTTCCTACCCAAACTGCAAGTTTGGGAGGTTCCCAAAACTACTCTTGGTTTTGATAATTTGCTAGAGGACTCCCAGAACTCATTGGAAGCTATACTCATAGTTTATTACAAAGAAAAGGTACAGATTAAAATCCATCAAAGGAAGAGGTGCACAGGGCAGAGAATGGGAAAATACTAAGTTTGTATGAAGCTTTCATTGCCTTCTCCCCATGGAGTCAGAACGTATTAATTCCCCAGCATGAGTATGTCCTAATACATACAGAGTATCGTAAACCACTGAAGCTCACCCAAGCCCTGGTGTATAGAGTTTTTACTGAGGCTTCATGACATAGGCATGACTGAGTGATTTCATGTGGTTTATCTCACTCACAGGTCAACTGATACCATGTGGTCCAAAGCCGTCACCACAAATTACCTTGTTACTATCTGGCTAGCCAAAGACCCTCAGGCAAACAAAGATTATCAAGCAGGAGTTGAGGGCAAAGTCCAGATGTCATTTTGGGCAAGGTTAAGTTCTTTACTACACAGATACATAGCTTGTTCTTCGAAAAGTCACTCGAGAGATGGCAAATCTTTGAAGGACTATTCTGCACCTTTTGTTTGTTTTTACCTTTCATTGATAAAGTTTTCATCTTAGAGAGTTATTTCTAGCTATTTCTAAGATTTCTTAACCCATCCTTAAATTCTCTATCATGTTAAAGATACTAAATTTTTTTCCATACGATTTTCATTATAATTCTACTTTTTTTTTTAAAAGATTTTATTTATTTATTCATGAGAGACAGAGAGAGAGAGAGAGAGAGAGGCAGAGGGAGAAGCAGGCTCCCAAGGAGCAGGGAGCCTGATGCGGGACTCGATCCCAGGACCCTGAGATCATGACCTGAGCCGAAGGCAGATGCTTAACCATCTGAGCCACCCAGGCGCCTGATTATAATTCTACTTTTAAAACTAAGGAGTGATCAACTCTTGTAGCTGTTACCAGCAAATTGGCAGTAATTCTGACTTAAACTGCTGTGTGTGTGTGTGTGCGTGTGTGTGTGTGTGTATGGCTTTGCCTAGTAAATATAAGATATCTGCTGGTAACTCTGAGATTATGGAAGCCATTTGAGGTTAAATAACCTGAAATTTAAATAAGCCATTGGTTCAATCCACATGAATTCAACCGTCAGAAGAGCCTTCATTTTTGTTTTCTTTAAACAGTAAAATTTATACAAACTTATATAATCAATTAATAATTTAGCATGCAAATCTATTCATCGAGGCTACATACCCTTTAATTAATAAATTTTTAAAGCAATTCTTTATGCAGTCTACTAGTTTTCACCTGATAAACAGCTTTAACTTGAACATATACTTAAAAGGCAATACAACTATACTGCTAAAAATATTAGCTATAATTGACATTAAAAATATTCATACATGCATGTCTTGGATTAGTCCAAAACTATGATGTAAAGGACATCAAAATGAGAAAATTTGCAAAATGGCTATATGCATATAGTTAAGGTTTAGAACATAGAGTCAAGTAAGGGAATACTATTTACATATTCTTAGAACATCGAGCTTCTTAATTTAAGCTAAAGAATTGAACATATAAGTAAGAAGAATTAGTAGAATCATTTTATCTATTTTAATTAAAATACTTTTTTTCCCTGAGAACAGCTAATGATATTTCAAAGATCAATTTCCCTAGTGCTTGAATATAATTCAAAGAAATAGGTAGGTAAATTATTATGTCTTACCACACAAGTAAGAGGTAACCTTTGAATTTCTAATTGAATTTTAAGAAAATAAATGATTTTGGGCGCCTGGGTGGCTCAGTTGATTAAGCGACTGCCTTCGGCTCAGGTCATGATCCTGGAGTCCCTGGATCGAGTCCCGTATGGGGCTCCCTGCTCAGCAGGGAGTCTGCTTCTCCCTCTGACCCTCCCCCTCTCATGTGCTCTCTCTCATTCTCTCTCTCTCAAATAAATAAATAAAATCTTTAAAAAAAAAAAAAGAAAATAAATGATTTTCAGGTTTTCATGTTATTAAGAAAGATAAATACAGAGAATTCTTTAGTATGCTAAACTGCTAATAGAAACAGAAAACAGACCAGAACAAATGAAGTTCTTGTTTTTTAAAGCAAGTGTGGAATGGTAAAGTCGGTCACTTTGTCTCGCTATTCTTTGTTTCTCTGTCTCTGTCTTTCTCAATCCCTCTGTCTCTGTCTTTCTTCCTCCTTGCAACATAAGAATGAGTTACTCATATGTCTTCAAGTTCTTCAGTGTAGAGAAATACATGTGCCCTACTACTGTTTATCCCCATTTTATTAATTTTTAATACTGATAATTCCTCAATTTCTTTTCAAGTAGATTATTACACTTTTTATTTCCATTTTGCAATTGTAAAAGTTATCTTAAAAATGCTCAAATATCCTTTGCTGTTGTTGAAAGCAGGGAAGAAACTGTATGTATTGGTAGCCTTGGAATGATTAATGCATATAAAGTTAGTAAGTTGCTATAAGCAAATATATGAAATTGTGCTTAAATTAGAATTTAACATGGCATTACTTAGAGGGATTGTTATATTTTATTGTCATAGAGGCCAGGCATCAAAATATTAGTTAGTAGTTAAACAGCATTAAAAACTGAAACAGTATTATAGAGTATTAATTCATGTCAGGCCTTTGTAAAGCATCAGAAATGTTCCAGAGTACTTATAATACATTTTTGCATTTTAAACCCTCCAAATATAGGGATCATAGAGATACTTATAAAGGTGTAAAGAAAACAGAATTAAAAAGTACTGCTATAGGGGCACCTGGGTGGCTTAGTCAGTTGGGTATCCAAATCTTGATTTTGGCAGAGGTCATGATCTCAGGGTGGGGAGATCAAGCCCCACATCAGGCTCTGCACTCAGCACGGAGTCTGCTTTTCCCTCTTCCTCTGCTCTTCCCTTTCACTCACTCTCTCTTTCCCTCAGTCTAAAATAAATAAATAAATAAAATCTTTAAAAAAATACTGCTATATTTTTCAGGGTTTTTGATTATAATAATGTACTTTGTGAAAAAAGAATAGGACAATTCTAAGATTAAAGATATAGTTTTTTCTAAACTTATTTGACTATGAAACCTATGTCCTTGGAGCATCTAAAAATTACATTGTGGACCTAGTAAGTAATTTATCATTGGTATAGCAAGTAATTTACTATTTTTTTTAATTCCAATGACCTACAACATATTTTATCATTCCATCATACACACAAAAATATTTTAGGACCTACCTTTTGCAACCAGAAATGCCTTAGCACACAAAAGAACAATTGTATAGTAGTGAAGAAAGTGTGAATATTACAAGAGACCATTATCAATGGTGGGATGGTGGTATATTTCATTTGTGTTCTATAAATGCTATCATTTGAAGATATAGTTATATTTTGTTGAGCTCATGAAGAAGGAAATATCTTCTCTTCAGAAGGTGGAGAATAAGTAAATTATGGGCATTAAAGTCTATGAAATTGTTAAAATGAAACTGGCAGTGAGCAAAAAGTAACTGTAACATAAACAAACTGGGACTACTTTTCAGAAGAATATTAAATAGATTTATATCATGTTCTAATTCTATTCCAAGTATGAGAAAAATCTACAGCAAGCCCTTTCTCAAGTCAATTGGTATTATGAATATAAGGTGGGAATTAATAAGAACATAATAAGTGTAAAAAATAAACTATGGTGTTATATGATATAAAAAGCAAATATCATACTTAATGATGGGAAAATCAGACCTTTTATACTAAGATCGGAAACAAGGCAAGAATGTCCCCTCTCACCACTCATTTTTCAACACCTTGCTGGAAGTTGCTAATGCAATAAGCTAAAAAAAAAAAAAAAAGAGAGAGAGAGAGAGAAAGAAAGAAAGAAAAAAATTAAAGACATACAAATTGGGAAGGAAGAATTAAAACTGCCTCTGCCTCTGTTCACAGATTATATGACCATCTATGTAGAAAATTGGAAACAATCAGCAACAACAACAACAGTAACTCCTGAAACTAATGAGAGATTATAGCAAGGTTGAAAAAATAGAGGCTAATATACAAAAGTCAATCACTCTTGTGTATCTCAACAATGAACAAGTAAAATTTGAACAAAAATACAATACTATTTACATCAGCACTCCCAAAATGCAATAATTCAGTATCATTTAACAAAAGTTGTAAAAGATTTATATGAGGAAACCTGTAAAAGTCTGATGAATGAAATCAAAGAACTAAATAAATGGAGAGATATTCCATGTTCATAGATAAAAAGACATTAATATTGTCAAGATGTCAGTTCTTCCAACTTGATCTACAAATTTAATGCAATCTCAATCAAAACCCTGAAAGTTATTTTGTATATATCAACAAATTAATTCTAAAGTTTATATGGAGATGCAAAAGTCCCAGAATAACAAACACAATGTTGAGGAAGAACAAAGTTGAAGTACTGATACTACCCAGCTTCAAAATTTACCAGAAAGTTGCAGTAAACAACACTGTGATATTTGAGAAAGAATAGACAAATAGGCCAATGGAAGAGAATAGAGAGCCCAGAAATAGACACACAAACATATAGTCAACTGGTCTTTGACAAAGGAGCAAAGGCAATACAATGAAACAAAGTTAATCTTTAAAAAAAAAAAATGGTACTGGAACAACTGGATATCCACATTCAAAAAACGAATCTAGATAACAGATCTTACACTCTTTACAAAAATTAACTCAAAATGGATCATAGACTTAATGTACAACACAAAAGTATAAAACTCCTACAACATAGCATAGGAGAAAACCTAGATGACCTTGGATATGGCAATGACTTTTTAGATACAGTATCAAAGCCATGATGCATGGAAAAAAATAATTGATAAGTTGAACTTCATTGAAATTAAAAACTTCTGTTTGTATAAGGTAATGTCAAAAGAATGAGAAAACAAACCACAGACTAATAGAAAATATTTGCAAAGTTCACATCTGACACAGGACTGTTATTCAAGAATTAAGAACACTTAAAACTCAAAAATAAGAAAACATACAACCTTGGGGAGGTTGGGTGGCTCAGTCAGTTGGGCCTCTGCCTTCAGCTCATGTCATGGTCCCAGGGTCCTGGGATTGAGCCTATTGGACTCCCTGCTCTGCGTGAGCCTGCTTCTCCCTTTGCCTTTCCCTCAGCTTGTGCTTTCTTCCCCTCCAAATAAATAAATGAAATCTTAAATAAAAAAAAAGAAAGAAAGAAAACATACAACTTTTGTAAAAGTGGGCCAAAAACCTTATTTCATACCTCATCAAAGATTTATAGATGGCAAATAAGCACCCGAAAGATGTTCCACATCATATATCATTAGGGAAATGCAAATTTAAAAAATGAGATATCACCACATACCTAGTAGAATCACCAAAATGTGGGATACTGACAATACCAAATCCTGGTAAGAATTTGGAGTGCAGGAACTCTCATTCATTGCTGCTGGGAGTGTAAAAATGGTACAGTGACTTTGGAAGACAGTTTAGTGATTTCTTACAAAACTAAATATATTCTTTGATTCAGCAATTACACTCCTTGATATTTACCCAGAGGAGGTGAAAACATAAGTCTACACAAAAAACCTGCACATGAATATTTATCACAGCTTCTTGATAATTGCCAAAACTTGGAAGCAACCAAAATGTCCTTCAGTAGATGAAGGAATAAATACACTGTGGTATATCCAGACAGTGGAATGTTATTCAGTGATAAAAAGAAATGAATTATCAAGCCATGAAAAGACATGGAGGAAACTTAAATGCATATTATCAAGTGAAAGAAGCCAATCTGCCAAGGCTACATACAGTATGATTCCAACTATATGACTTTCTGGAAAAGGTAAAACTATGGAGATAATAAAAAGATCAGTGGTTTCCAGGATTTTGGTGAGGAGAGGGGGAAAAAGGATACATAGGAGGAGCACAGAGGACTTTTAGTGTTGGGGTTATTGAGAGCATGAAATCAGCCATAATACCTGGCTTGCTAAAATGTAACACGGAGGCCGCTAGGGGTGAGGGAAGGTTTTGGAAAGGGTGTAGGCCTTGAATGCCGAGGCCCGCGTGACCACTCCGCCGTTGGAATGCTGCAGTGAGTTGCCTTCCCGAAGCCTTCTTAGCCCAAACAGCCACCCTGTGATCTAAGAGATGTGTGCATTGTCCCTTAGGCGATGTTTAGTAGAACACGCAGATTAGCATATCTTATCTTTCCCATAAATCCTCTCATTTTCAGTAAGACCCTTTGTCACACATCATGTGCTTGAGAAACAGTGATAAGGATATCCTGAAGGACAAATAAGAGCAAAGAAGAGCAGAGGGTCTTCATCTCTGAGTGTTGACCCCCTTGCCTTCTCTCTTTCACGGCCAAGTTTGGAGTCATCTTTCATCCGTCGGTACAGGGATTGCTGGCCATTCCCAGCGTTTTAGGGTAGTGAAAATACCCTGTATGATACTATAGTGATGGATACATGCCATTATACATTTGTTCAAACCCATAGAATGTATAACTACTAAGAATGAACCCTAATATAAACTAAGGACTTTGGGTGATTATGTTGTGTCAATGTAGATTCATCGATTATAACAAATGTTCCACTCTGGTGGGAGATGTTCATAATGAGGGAGGTTATGCATATATGAGGGCAGGTGATGCTTTGGGAATTTTCAAAATTAGAAAGTAAAAAGAGTAAATATATAGCATTTTATTTATTGCCTTATTTAAGTTTTAAGCAACTTTACATATTAAATTAAATTTAGAAAGCTAAAAAAATAAATAAATAAAAATTTAAAAAAATAAATTTAGAAAGCTATTTATGTTAAATTTCTATGTAATCTATAGCTGATAAAGATGAGGTCTTGTTAAGTCTTAACACTTGGACCTTAGCTCCTGATGCTATTTATTTGTAACATAATTAACATAATTTATATCACTTTAGCTTATATATTTTTGCTAGTATCATAATTCACCATTAAGAATGAGAACTATAGTCAATCTGTGAAAAATTAACACTGATGAAAGAAAAGACAAAAATAAACATACAAAGAATTCGTTCAATTTGGGCAGGGACTTATTTGTAATATTTATTCAGTAAAGCATAAGAAAAAATGAACATTTCAAATGTCTTAAATTCAAAGAAATTCATTCTGGGGGGAAATTCTTATCTTTATGTGAGCTCCAACAACTAGGCATTGATTTTTGTGTGTTTCTTCTGAAATTGCATTGCAACTATCTCTTTCTGTTTTATTTCAAAAGGCAGGTGTTAACTTTCAAGAACTTGCCCTATTTCCAATTACTGTACACTGCCTTTGTTACTAAGCATTCTTGAGTGATCATGAATAATTTTAAGTTATGCTTCAGTGTATTGAGGCTCTGGGACTAAAATGTCAAATTAGAATGAGAAATATGGGTCAAGCATCTTCCCTTGTGTCTTCAATAAAGTACCTTAAAATTGAGAATTCTCAATTGTTTGAGTCAGGATCCATAAAAGCTTGGGCAAAGACACTGAGATTTTATCAATGCTGATTGACATTTTCCAAATTTTTAAGACAATTCCGAAGTTCCCATGGAAAAATAAGTATATAATTTTGTACATTCAAAATATCAACATAAACATTTAACGGACTTTATAATCTCAATAAAGAGTTGACACCAGTTAGCATAAATAGTGAGTGAAAATGTAGGGAAAGGAGGAAGTTGATTTGATTGACAACCTCTAGGCTTGAGGCATTTTATTGCTATGTATTTGGTATTGTAATATCTTTTTGAAAGAAAAGAACACACAAGAGATTACTTAAGTTGAATTTAAAGTCTTAACATATAGAGATTTATTAAAAATCTTGAAAATACAATTTTTAAAAATATATTAAAAATTCACTTAGTGTAATGCCAATTAATGGAAGTTTGACCATTGAAGTTTATACATATTAAATATATAAATATTACATATATGTGTATTATACATGTATAGGCATATCTATCTCTATATATGTATCTAAATACTTTAATTATCAAACGTATCTATCTATCTATCTATCATTTATCTATCTAATTCCCAACTTCTCTTGTAGTTATTTCCCATCAATTCACTATGTTTAGTCAGTGAAATGTAACAGAAATGTTTGTCGTACTTCTGACAAGTCTCCTGAAAAGGAAGATGCTAGAGTCTTCTTCCCCTTTTCTCCATCATCCTATTTGGGATATGGGCTGAATTTAGGACTTGTCCCAGCCATTCTGGACAATGGGGATAAGTTCTATGCCTTAAAGAGAATGCACTGAGAATGTGCTTAGGCAAGGAGGCACACAAAGCAATCAGCTTTTACAGAAGTTGTCTGAACCTCCAGATTGGACTGAAGGGACAGGACAGGAGTCTAAGTTCGGAGTCCCTGATGATTTATAAAACTGCCAAATGTGCCTTGCCCTATCTACCTTCAGATTTGTTCAATGGGATTAATTAAATGTTTAAATACTAAATGGTTGGGTTCTCACACTTCTGGGTTCCCAAAAAACAAAAACAAACAAGGAAGAAAGAGTTCTTGTACTTTAGAGATACACAATAATGAATGAAATGATATAAAGGCAAGAATTGGCTCGAAAATATATCAGTGCGTATTGTGGGCATGCAGCATTAAGAGAAGTATGGAGGGAGGAGGTAAGATTGGCCTTGCACTGATAATGTTTGAAGCTGGAAGATGGGTATGTAAGGGCTCATTATAGGATTCTTTCTGTGTTTTGAAAGATTCAGTAATAAAAATGAGAGGATATACTTAAAGTATCCAAAGGTGGGAGATATAGAAAGAAAAGAAAGGGAAGATAAAAAGTGAAACAAGCTGAGAGACAGAGAAACAGAGAGAGAGAATCAGAGGTCACATGCATAGAGTAGAAATTAAACATGGAATAAAAATGGCATCAGACTTCTCAAAAGTAACCATTTTGCTAGTCTACTATGAAGGAATATCTTAGAAATTATTAAAGAAAATATTTTATCTCAGAATTTTATATTTAGATAAATGATTAATCAAGTATAAGCACAGAATTAAGACTTTTTAAAAATTTAAGGTGGGCTCTTTTTTCTTGGCAAGTACTAGAGAAACTGCTCTAAGAAAATGAGTAGTAAACAAAGAGAAAGACAACAGATTCAAGAAACAGAAAAGCCAACACAGAGCAGAGAAAAGCAAAGTGTCAAGATGACAGTTATGGTCTAAATTTAGAAAGCAAACTGGTCAGATTAGATGAGGCAGGGGTTGAGAGACTGTTAGAAGAAAAAATATATATAACTGATTGATTATGCAATATGCTTGAGTTTTCAAAAATTAGTATTGGGCATTTGAAATAGTTGGTGGAACATCGTTTTCTTTAGTAGTTAAATATAAAACTAAGCAAAATGGAAAACATTGCCATGATTAATCCAATAAAAATCAAGAGTGATTCTGAAAGAGTATAATTCTCCATTTGGGAGTACATCACATTAATATCACCATAAACATACAAAACTGACTTCAGTGAATCCCAAGTTGTAGTAATCTCTTAGGAGAATTGCAAAGGGAAAAGAAAATAAAATGTTGAAATTAACAAAAGGTAAAATTAATAGATTATTTAAAAATTGATAAATCAAGAATTGAAGTATAAATTTATTATTTGATAATATAATAGCAAAGGTTAGAATTAAAGGCTGAGATAGCAGAGCTGGGAATTAGAAAGAGGTACAGCAAGGTACTTCTTTTTTTTTTTTAATATAAACTTTTAAGTACTATTTGTGTTTCTTGATAAAATTGTTACTATATATATTTCAAATTATTTTATTGATGAAATCTGTATGTATGTGCATGTTTAATATGTTTGTATATTATAAATATACACACGTATGCACACACATACACACATATATGCCAAAAGGTGTATTTTTCACTGTTGTAATCGTTATGGTGGTTTTGACTCTGTATTACCCAGAGAGGCTGCCAGCCGCTCTTTGAATTTGCAGAAACGGAAGGTCATCTTAGTGCAGATCTTCTTTGTCCTGCCCTGGGTCATTTGTGTGACCCTTTCAGTTATGCAAATATGGGGCAAGTAGAAACTCATAGTCCTGGGATTAGGTTGAAACAAGATTTTTTTTTTCCATGTGATTTAGCAAAATCCACCTCTATGCAGAGCTCAGGGTGAGAGAATGAACCTATTTGCATAATGACTCTAGGGACATTCTGGCCAAGGTACAAAGCATGAAATTGGAATGAGTCTCTAAAACAAAAATTTTGTGGATAAGCAGAGAATATAGACAGGTGATTTCCCATCAATAGAAAAAACAACCTAAGAGTTTGTTGATTGGAACTGGTTTAACCCAGTTTATGGCTAATGTTAAAAGCTCTTCTAGACTACTTGCCCAAGAAGAACACATCTGAACTTACATGTATATTAAACTACATCTCCGGTATTCGGCCTAGAGTCACAATTCATGGTTGCATTATGATGCCAACAATGTTAACAAATAGCACCCATTGATCTGTGCACAAGATGAGTCTCCAAAAGCTCCCTCATGTGACTGTAAAAAGTAACAGCAGTGGTAAACCAATTAAGATCCTATTTCTCTTTCAGTCTGGCAATCAAAGAATTGTTGCCCTCACCATGAATAAGCTGATAAAATCTTTGCCCAGTTTGAGGAGGTGGAGAGGTCTGAAGAAAGAGAGATGATGGACTTATTGCTCATAGGGCATTAATTTAAAAAAAACATTAAAAAGATGTGACTACATATGTAATCCAAATTGGCAGGGTAAGTCCCACTATTTACATATATGAAGACATCTCTTCATACATTCCCATTACATCAATTTACTTTATACATTTTTAGCAACTCAGATGTATAGCCACACCATGGATCATTCCCATTCCAAGTCATAAATTTCTGAAATGTCTCCCTTAACACCACTAACTCTCTTCTTTCTTCTAATCACAGTCGTCAATCTTTGAGCCTCTTTCTTATCTTTAAGTCAGCAAACTTTTTTTTTTTTAATGTAAAGAATCAGCTAGAAAATATTTTATGCTTTCCTACCTATTATAGGATGTCTGTTGCAATACTCAACCTGTCACTGTAGCATCAGAGCAGTCATAGATATTTGCAAACAACTAGGCATAGCTGTGTTCTAAGAAAACTTTAATTGTAAAACAGCTCTCTAGTCAGGAGATGGTAAGACTTAGACTATTGCCAGGGAATTTTTCTTCCAAGCCTGGAAGAAGCATACATTACTTTCACTCATAAAGCACTGGCCAAAAATGACTCACATGGCCCCAGTCTGATTGCAGGAGAGTTTGAGAAATGTATTCCAGTGTGCCCAAGAGTAGAAAACAGAATTAGAGAACATCTAGCCAATTTCTGACAAAAGTACTAAACGTTGCCCAAACTGTTTATCTCTACTACAACGTCACCATTTTACAAGATAATTTGTGGTGCTAATATTTCTTTGGGATTTAAAATATTCTCTGGTGTTGTTATACTTTGCTTATTAGTTCAAAAGGTTAAAACTAATTTCTCCTTAAAACATGAACAAGAATGTAAAACAAGTTTGATTTGAGCCTACACAAAATAATTTGAATTCAAGTCCTCAAGAATGTAACAAAACAAAACAAAAAACAAAAGGATGAGAAATCCAGTGATTTGAAACTAGATTCACAAAAATACAGGAAAATTGTGATGATTAAGTTATTTTAAGGGAGGGTGGGCAGTGAAGGTACCGACTAACACCTCCATTACCAAGACCAGAAATTCCAAATTCTAAAAAAGAAAAAGAAGGAGAAAAAAAAAAAGGAAGAAAAACAAAAAGTAATTACAAGTTAAATGTCTCCTTGGTTGTGATCATTATTTTACTATTTAAGAGTATTAGTTAAGCCATTCCATGTGAGGACCACATTACATGAAGCTTACATACCACGGAGAAAAATTTCTAACCTGTGGGCCACCTCTAACTATCCTGTACACATCTGGATCCTGCATAGGCTCATTTGAATCAAAAGATGTTGCTGCTTATAATAATGCGTGTTATATCCTGAATAACAGTTCTAGATGTCTAAGATCTATTCTACTTAGGCAGCTTCTCTCAAAACTAAAACATTGGATGAGAACTTCTCACCAATCACTCATTAAAAGGTAAACTTCCTTGGGCTGGGAGTCACGTCAATCATGGTTTTCTTGTAAAGCCAAAGCTGCCTTTTTCTCTATTAGAAGCTGTTATCATCTTCAAAGCCATATCAAAACAGTGTTTGTTCTATGCTTTGATTTCACCCACATGGTGAATTCAAAGACAGGTCTGCTTGAGAAGTGGAGAGAGACTATTTCAGATGTTGTTTGAGCATTTGTCTTGCCATGTTTGTAAACGTGATTTAAGTGCCTCACTTCTAATAAAAATCCTTTAAATGCAGTGGAATTTCTTGTTTTCATTGAAACATTACACCTTCTGTGTTTCAAAAGTGTTCATAGCTGAGATCTCATAATCTAAAAACTCCAAAAGGCGTGGATAAGGGCAACATAATGGCAATTCACTTCAAAGAGTTCATTTTCCTTTTTACTCTGAGGCAGTCCAGTAAAAACAAACAAACAACAAAAAAGCTCTTTTTAAATGACAATTTCTAAATACCTGGCACAAATAGCTAATTTTTCTTTGGGAAAAGAAAAGTCATTAGGAAGATAATGTTACTTAAGGTTCATTTTGCATTGAGGATATTTGACACTATTCACCGGAGATAAACAGATGCATGTGATTTACATATGAAAACCTATCAGATAATGCAAAAATTTGTATGTGAAATGCTTCATTCACTGAATTAGCCTATGGTAATTTCTCATTATATGAAAAAGAAAATGATTACTACAAATTTCTAAATAAATATTAATGTGGTTATATTGTTTTTAAATAAATAAAATATTTAGAGAGAACAATATGCAGGGGGAATCATTTAAAGGTACAGTTGCTATTTTAGGTTTTATTTATCTGAAGAGCCAATAAAAAAGACTTACAAAATTAAATATGGTGATGAGCTGAAAAATATGATTTTAAAACTTCCTCTCTTGTTGGGCCATTTTAAATGATGGAAGAGAAGGGAAAATTGATTTAAAAATGGACATAATATACATGATAAACCTTTTATATCTTGACTGAGTTAAAGCAATTGGGAATATGGCCAAATTTTGACCATAGTCCCTGTCCACCAAGGTAAAAATGATACCAAGATTGTGGTAAACTCTGCTTCTCTCTTTTAAATACATTCTCCCTTTTTCTAGAAGCTAACATTTTTTCAAAATTCAGGTATGGAAAGTGAAATAGTTTTGAACACAACATTCAACTCAAAACCCATTCTTTAAAAGAAAAGGAAATTTTGCCAATATTTATCATTGACCATGTTCTAAATGAAAAGAGGTCATTGTCCCAGAGCAATCTACACACAATCCACCAGGGTGACAGAGCAAGGATACATAGGGAATAAATTAGAAAAGTAAATAGAAAAAAAAATATGCTATCATTTGTGATAAACTGTCCATATACATTTTTTAGAGATGCATACCAGATGTCTAGGTGAAAGATAACCTCTGGGATTCACTTTATATAGTTCATGAGATAGAAAAGTAAGAGTAAGAGGGCCAGAAGTGTAGAAGGGGTTGGACAATAAATTTGGCAAAACCTTGACAAACAGTTGAATCTGTGGTAAAGAAGTATTCATTTACATTTCTCTCTACTTATGTGCTGTTCAAAACGTTCACACACTAAAATATATCTTTAAAGGGTGTATTAAGTCATCTGCCAAGTGTACTAAAGTGTTGTCAGTATATTCCTTGGGTTTTTTTAAAGGGAAATATTGTTCATTCCTCTTTCACAAACAGCTCTCTAGAACCTTTGTATTTTATGATGGCTAATAAACATGTAATGCTGATAAAAAGCCCCATCAAGTTTTTCAAGTCAACACTATCCTTCCTTCCTGTCTCCTCTCCCAACCCCCTCAGTAAAAATGGCCTACAATGATGTGTAAATTGCCTAGGTTCCCACCTTGTCCTTATTTTAAAATGCTTTATTAGTGCATATCTACCTATTTATCTATCTATCTATCTATATATGTCTATATATATTCACACATATATAGATGTATGAGACTCGTTTTTCCTTAGATGAACCCTTTATATATTAAAAGTCATTTCTTTCAATGTTAGCTAGCAAAGATGTTCTTTGCTCTTTCTTTGCTAGGCCTATATCTATTTTTCAAATAGTTAATGATGTGATTTGGATCAGATCCAAATTTGTCATATCTGTTATTTTATTGTGTGTGGAAGTATTATTTCACTTGTGATAGCACATTAAGTATCAACTCCAGATTACGTTTCCCAACCTAAACCTCTTCTCTGACCATAACTAGGTTATAGAAAAGTCAGCAATACCTCTAGGTTCCTAAATATTGACTTCTGTAAAATGTCATTAATCTGTACTAATTGGAGGAAGCTTAGTCTCAATTAAGGAAAAAAACCCTGAAAATACATTATTTCAGAAAGGAATAGAGTTCTATTATTTCAAGTACCTACATTAACTCACATTAAACTAACAAAGTGTTATCCAATACACATCCTTGACTTGATTTAATGGTTTGTAATTAGCATATCAATTGTGTGGAAATGGATCCTTCTACAGTGCTTGAGGGTGCTTAGAAAGTTTGTTCTACTAAGTATTTTCAAGGATCCTCTTGCAATCTTATTTACATTATTAATTTACTCTCTATAAAAAGAAAGAAATTAATCGATGCAAAAATAACATTCTTGTCAGCCTCTGGTCAAATAATGAATTCTGACTTCGTGAAACACAATTATTAAAGTTTTTATCTACTATTCACATCCTAATTATAATATCACAGTTTTGTTAAAGTTTGATATATTTTTCTCCGTCTGTAAAGGTGAGTCTACTGATTGGAACGAAGAGATCTTCTGTTTTCCTGTTCTTTTCCCTTTAATGAGAGAGAATGTCTTCATGTGCTTTCCTTGCAAACAATAACAAGTTATTTGAGATATGGGTAGTAGTTATTTGAGAGATATATATGAGACTCCCATGATCTTGAAGAAAAAACCGAATTTGGATTCTGTTCTTGCAATGGATTTTTATTAGTGCCTAGTACAGCGCCTGGCATATTAAATCAGTACCCATATATTGACCAAATATTTTTAGCTTCTGGACCAGTAACCAACACAGTTCATTTTCCATCACACTTATAAAATCTAATCCTGCTTTCAATGTAGAATTTACTCTTTACACTTTTGTATTTTATTCTATTTTTAAATGAAAAAAAAAAAAAAAAAACAAAGAAAACAGTTTCAAATATGGTCAGAAGGCTGAAAGTAGCCAAATCGCAACAAGATAAAGAATAAGTAAAATTGGTTTTCAACTTTGGAAGGAAGATCTTGGTTTATATATCTGTTCTCCTTTGTAGTAAGGCAGGGTTAACTTAATTATTTATGAGCCTTTCTTAATAAGCGTCTAACATCACTCTTGGCTTTTCTATAATGACAGATACTATCGCAATAAGAGTTGCATACTCTTTTGGTTTACAACATTCATTGTTTAGAGATTTGCCTAATTTTTTCATATCTTTCCTATTTCATAGTTTCTATTATGTCTCTGTCTTCTTTCTATCATTTCTTTATGTATTTATAGATAAATACCATAGTTTTCTTTAGTGTGTTCATGTGACTGAACATGCCTTGTTCTTTTAACCTTTCCTCATAGGTCTTTTTTCAAAACCTTTCATCAAATCTTTCTTCTGAACTCTGCAATTTGTCCATGTTCTTTCCCAGATGTTTCACTACTGTATACATTTATGTGCATGTGCACGATAATGAATGACGCCCTAAGGTATGTGCTGTTTTATCTGAGCTTTCATTCTAGTGAATATAATTATGTGTATTCACATATTTGTTATTCCTTTTAATTTCCTGTATTTTCCCTTGATTTATTCTGAATTTTTTTCCTGTTTGAAACATTTACACTTAGGTTAACAAATTTACTTATGGAAATATTGATGAATAAATAAACGTGTGAAGTGAAGTGGATCCAAAGTTTGCATCATTTTTGCTTCTATGACCTTAAAAGTAGAAAACATTAATTTTGGACAAAATACCTATATGTGGACTTTTTCCTTTTTTTTGAATTTATATGTTAATAACTGGTAGAATTAGATGATCCTTATTTAGCTCTTTATACCCATAAAGCAATTCTCAGCACTTTTTAATAATTCATTGAATGTTTTGCTGCAGGGCTGCTGTGTTCTCAAAATTATATAAATCATATGATAGAGAGGAGAGATGCAAGAATTTACAGTTTTTCTAAAGGAAGTTTATACACACATTGTGTAACACAAAGCTGTCGTGGAAAATATAAGAACAACATTTTCATTGAGTATATAGTTAAATCAGAAAAAAGATTATAAAAAAACCTTAACTGTCTACATATTTTGCATTATTTGAATTTATTTTAATTGCATGTACCTGAGGAAAAGTTTGAAACTAGAAATGTACTTTGTCCAAAACAAAATGTTTTGATTAAAGTCAATAGGGGAAAATGGAGGTATGACCGACACTCACTTTCTTTTAATACTCCCATCTCCACAAAAAAAAAAAGAAGAAGAAGAAGAAGAAGAAAGAAAAAAGAAAGCATTGATTTTCAAAATATGCTGCTTCTTTTCTAGGATATATTCCAAAAATCTGAAATATCTTTTTGTGAGAAATATTGACTTTGTGAAAATTCGACAACATCCAATAATCTTACCAGTGATTCATCAGAGAGAATCCTGGAATTACTACAATAATGAATAGGCAACCTTGTAAAGCAGTTATAATTTTGGATGCCTATACATTTAGTGGTTGAAAAACATGATTCTTCAAAAAGTTATACATTAAAGCTTTTTTTTTTACCCTTGAGTTTTGTTTAAATTCAGATTTTAAAAACTGAATTTCCTAAAATGATCTTTTGATCCATCTGATTGTAACAGATTCATATATAACTAGCATCAGAATATTTAATCAAGAAAGGGTTGTATAAAGTATAAAAGTTCAAAAAGGCAAGACCATGACTCTTTTACAAATATGAAATCAACACAAGTAAACTTAAAAGTAAATTAAAGTCAACTCTAATTAATGAACTACTAAGCTGTTAAAGGCAATCAAAGATTCTGAAGATTTTATATATTATATATTATATAATTATATATAAAATGGAAATCCTTAAGTGATTTTGCTAATAGATGTAAAAATGATTAATATTTGAGGTTGTATCAAATGCAATGTTTCAGGTCACAATTTCTACAAAGTAGAAATTCATTGTATTTCTACCGGACAAAACTCATTTGCATTTCTATGGACAAAAATCATGAGCATTACTGTCAGTTTTCTACAACTTCTATTGTCGGTTTTTGACAACTTAATTTGTAGAGATACCCTATGGAGTTATAAACTGACCTAGTCCATAGAAAGATGATCAGATGTACATACCTCCATAAAACCATATAATTCCCAGAGAACTCAGTAGATAATGCTAAGTGCTCCACTGAAAGAACACTCAGTACTTTTTTTTTCTTATTTTGCCTATTTGTGTCCCCTGTACAATATTTCCAAGCAGTTTTAATATATGTAATCAGACTGTGTAAAAGAATTCAGTGTCTAATGATCCCTACCTACCTCCCCCTCCATACAACACCTCTTCATTTGAAGTGGAAGTAAGTAGTTTAGAATAAAATCTCAGAGCCAAGAATATTTTATATGATTCTAGCTCATCACTTTTATCAATTTCTCTTGTTTTCTCTGCTGTTCTCACAATATAAGAATGCTGATCAAATTACTCCTATGGATGCCTATGATTTCATTTTATGTCTTGAGATGCTTGCCCATTTCTCCACCTAATGAATAATATTTTTTAATAATATTTTTAGGGAATTATGTTCTGCTTCTTTGCTGAATCATTTGGTAGCGCCAATTTGGAAATCCTAGCAAACTGATACACCAAACCCTCCAATACCTCATAAACTATGAATTGAATGTTCTCTGGGATCAGATATATAACCAATGTCCAAAACTGTATCCCATTAATTTTCATATTATTATTCTTTGTTTTCTTTCCATATTTCTGATCACTTTTTCTCTCTCACCATTCTTGCTGCATTTAACTCCCCAAATTGTGTTCCTGTATTCCTAGAATTGGGGAATTGATTCAAAGTAATAGCTTAAATTTGGTTAAATCCATTCTATATCTCCTGCTCTGGCTTATGCTCCAGTCCCATTTCCCTACTTTCTTTACATCAAGTCTCTTAGAATTTTAGTGTCTTAGAGCTGAATAAAACTAGATGAAAATTAGTCTAAACCCTTAACAAATGAAAATTCCTAACAGTGGTGGTGGTAAACAGAATAAGGCTCCCCATCCCTCCCGCCCTCCAAATGTTCACATCTTAATCCCCCAAACCTACGAATATGTTACCTTATGTGACAAAAAGGACATTTCAGATGTATTGAATCAAGGATCTTGAAATTGGGAGATTGTCCTGAAGTAGCCATTTGGTCCCAGTCTAATCACAAGAATCTTGATAAAGAAGACCATAGTAGAGTAGTGTGTGTGTGTGTGTGTGAGAGAGAGCGAGAGAGAGAGAGAGAGAGAGAAAGGTCTGAAGATGTGGGACGCCTGGGCAGCTCAGTAGGTTGAGCGTGCAACGCTTGGATTCACCTCGGTTCTGAGATCCAGCCCCAGGTCAGGCTCTGCACTCAGGAGGGAGTCTGCTTAGGATTATCTCTCTCTCCCTCTCCCTCTGCCCCTCCCCCTGCTCATGCTCTCTCTCTTTCTCTCTAAAATAAATAAATAAGTCTTAAAAAAAAAAAAAAGTCTGAAGATGCTACCCTATCCTGCGGGTCTTGAAGATGGAGAAAGGCCATAAACTAGGGAAAGCCGGAGGCCTCTAGAAACTGTAAAAAACAGAAAAACGGATTCTCTCCCTAGAGTCTCCTGAAAGAATGCAGTCCTGCTAACAGTGGCTGTCGTTTTCAGCCACTAAGTTTGTGTTAATTTGTTAGAACAGCAATAGGAAACTAATACTGTGGTCTAAAATTAGAACGCTTATATAAACAGAGAAATTACCATTTTCTCAAGTAGCTCGTTCCATTCTTGAAAGTCTAAGTGCTCAGGAAATTATTTAAATTGAGCTGATATCTAGATATCCAGATCTAGATATCCAGCTGTTACCTCCGATGACAGCTCCCCACTTGATCTCATTAACTTCACATCCAAGACTTGTACCATTTCAGTGTTGCCATTTTGTATATGTTACCAGCACTTTTTCAGTCTTCCAGTTAAAACCAAATGAAACAAACATTGTCACGTTCATTGATTTTTCATTGTAAAAATCTGTCATCATGTTATATATGTCACATTTTCCTTTCCTCCTCATTTTCTCTACCATGGTGCTAGTGCAAGTCTCTCCCTTCCTATTACGACAATAGTCATAGTCTCCAAACTCTGATCTCTGAATTCTGGACTCACCTCCATGTCTCTAAATCTGAGGTCTTCTCAGTCCAGCCTATATGCTGCTGCCAGTGAAATTTTCTAAAAACACTAGTTTCAAGTCATCCCCTAGCTTAACAGCCAGTTTTTCCCTATTGCTTATCAGATACAAAGTTTTTGTACCTAACTCTCCCCAGCAGGGCTGGCTTCCTGGGCACATGGCATGTTCAGTGCTGAAAGCAGTGTGCTTAGAAAAGCCTTCACTTTTGTCTAATGCTCTGCTGTCACTGTCTTGAAATTCTTAATAATTTCTTTTAAGGATTTTATTTATTTATTTGTGAGAGAGAAAGAGAGCAAGCGCGAGTTGGGCAGAGGGGCTGAAAGAGAGGGAGAAGCAGACTCCCTGCTGAGCAGGGGGCCCGAGGCAGGGCTCCATTCCAAGACCCAGAGATCATGACCTGAGCTGAAGGCAGATGCTTAACTGACTGAGCCACCCAGGCGCCCCACATTCTTAACACTTTTTAAACAAAGTCTAGCAACTCATTTTGCATTGGACCCTGCAAATTACATAACTTTTTCTGTCTCCCAGACTACCCACATTTTATTTTGTGATCTCATTCTCTCTCTTTTTTTTTTTTTTTAAAGATTTTATTTATCTGACAGAGAGAGACACAGCAAGAAAGGGAACACAAGCAGGGGGAGTGGGAGAGGGAGAAGCAGGCTTCCAGCGGAGCAGGGAGCCCGATGCGGGGCTCGATCCCAGGACCCTGGGATCATGACCTGAGCTGAATGCAGATGCTTAACAACTGAGCCACCCAGGCTCCCCTCATTCTCTTTTTCAATATAGCCTTATTTCTGGAAGGGAAGTATTCTTCTTTGAATTTACCCTCTTTAGACCAACTGCTATTTTAACTGTTGCTATTTCTTTTTCCCAGAATGCCCTTATTTCTTGCTTCTCGGCCCGGCTCAGGCACAGATTGTGCCAATAATACTGCACTGTACATAGTCATTTCTCTTCTTGTTCCATGCCTTCTTCTGTTCCTTCCAGTCAACTTTATCAATAAAATTGCACCTACTTCTTCAATTCTTACTAATTTTTCTTCTTTGAATTTAATTTGCACTGGACTCCTTTATAATTACTCCATGTAATTTAGCATTTTCTCCCTATCTCTATCTTAACTGTGTAAAAACAATAAACTTGTCTTGTCTTATTATGTATCCACCCTGGAATAAGGATAGTACTGGATGTATTTAAGCAGTGTATATTTGTTAACACGTTAATCATCTACCAACAGATTCTTCCTATTGCTAAATACCTTAAGAATACAGGAAGCTGCTTAAAAACTCCCCTGCTTCTGTGAAGGTAAGATGGTTATTTTCAGAAAGGTCACTTCCAGGGAGTTAATATTATTTTCTAATTTCCTCAACATTAAAAAGACTAAATGGAGATGCATTTATTTTTTTGAGGAAGTGTCACTGGAACATTTTAACTTGAAACCGTAATATCCTTAACATTCTTTTACGAGTGAATTTGTATATATTTTTGAATATGATGAATTACATTTATCTGATTGCTAAATATAAGAAAGTGAATTATAAGTTTATATAAGCCTTTATACATAGTGTATGTTCATGTGTGTACCCGTGCACGGCACATCTTTGGCTATGGCAACAGAACATAGGGTTGGATAGTTGTGTCTAATTCCCCACATTTCCTATAAATTCTAATAATACTTCCTCTTATGGATACCACTGTATGTGCGAAGTGACAAGATTTTCATTTGTAATTTGACCTTTATTATAGTTCATAATAGTAGAGGATCATTGGTTAAAGGGAGAATCAAACTTGAGAAGGTCTGCTTTGGATAGAACTTACCTTCCAAAATAATGGCTATAGAGAAGAAAAGCTGGAGGGTAACAAGATGGAGAAGCACCTAGGGATTTTCAATTATCTTTGATGAATAGATTTTTCTTTTGATGCTAACCATTTCTACTATAAAACTCCTGATCATGTAATTGAGATGGAGTAAAAAGCCAGGCTTGGCCATTTGGAAGGTAGGGAAATGAATATAAAGGGTCACAAAAGCTCAGGATGGCAAAACTATACAGAGGAGATAAAAATCAAAAAGTGAGTCTGATACTTAAAACACCTCTATGCTTTAAAGGACTTTCTAATATTATTTGAAAGAGGTAGCATTAGCTTATACATATGTTCTCTTATGGGTTCAGCTTTGTTGTTGTTGTTTTTTTTTCTTTTTCTTATTTTAAAGGATATAGTTAAGAATGGAGTTAGAATCAACTTGGTTGATTTATTTGTGTTGAATTTATGTATTTTCTGTGTGGCTCAGCCATCTTTTAATTTTTAACCTAACCATTAAAAATGGACTCTTATCCATTGTCATATTGATTTCTACAATCATCAACTGTTAAAAGACTTCCTAAAGGGGCACCTGGGTGGCTCAGTTGGTAAAGCAACCAGCTCTTGATCTCAGCTCAGGTCTCCATCTCAAGGTTGTGAGTTCAAGCCCTGCATCAGGCTCCATGCTGGGCATGGAGACTTCATTAAAAAAAATAAAAAAAGGGGCACCTGGGTGGCTCAGTTGTTAAGCGTCTGCCTTCGGCTCAGGTCATGATCCCAGGGTCCTGGGATTGAGCCCCGCATCGGGCTCCCTGCTTGGCGGGAAGCCTGCTTCTCCCTCTCTCACTCCTGCTTGTGATCCCGCTCTCGCTGTCTCTCTCTATATCAAATAAATAAATAAAATCTTTTAAAAAAAAGACTTACCAGAGAACTCTTTATATCATTAAAAATCCAGGAGTTTACAAAGCTTATAAATATCAATGTTATAATTAAAAATAATGATAAATAAATGTTGATAGATAAATATAACTCAAACATTGAATCTAAACCTTAACAGTCATTATTAACAAGAATAAAATACAGATGTGAGATTTCTTTATGGTCAATAATATCTGTTTATTTTCCTGCTTTTCTTCATTTAATGGGAAAATCACATACTTGGAAACTGAGGAACTGGATTTAGTTTCCAGATCTGATACATAAATTGATGACCTTGAATAAATTTCTTTCTAAATCTCCTCTGTAACTATACCACACTCTTTCTTTTGAAGATTAAATAAGAGACATCTTATAAAAATCTGTTGTTATTTTATGTGTGAGATGGTGGGGATAGAGGATGGGGGAACATGCATGGGGAATTCTGCTTGGAATGGTAGGAATATTCACATAGTAAAAATGATAAAATGAAGTTTGATCTTTGGATACAAACATACCTGGGTTCAAGTGTGACATCAGTCTCTCGTTTGGATCTTTGAGAAAATCATGAAACTTTCATAAGCCTTGCTTTCTTTAGTAGTAACTGAAGTAATATGACTTTAACTGGTAATATAACTGGTAATACAAGTTACTGTAATATAACTTTAGGAGGGTCACAATAAATATTAGATTATTTAGGACATGTAAATACTGTACAGTATTTCACTATTCCTGACATAGTGAATGAAACACATCAAAATTTCCCCACTTCCCATTTTTTCCCTTATAAGAATTTTATCCAATGAAAATATTTTTTCCAGGGGCGCCTGGGTGGCTCAGTCGTTAAGCGTCTGCCTTCGGCTCAGGTCGTGATCCCGGGGTCCTGGGATCGAGCCCCGCATCGGGCTCCCTGCTTGGCGGGAAGCCTGCTTCTCCCTCTCCCACTCCCCCTGCTTGTGTTCCCTCTCTGGCTGTCTTTCTCTCTGTCAAATAAATAATAAAAAAATCTTTAAAAAAAAAAAAAGAAAATATTTTTTCCCAATTATCAATTTTAACCCTTCCATTATAATGAATAAAAATGTAATTTTATCAAACAGTCGCATATAACTAGGTTGTTACAAGATTTCAATCTTGCCGACAGGAATTGAAGTCTTGTAATAATTGGAATTATATCTCTTTTGAATTGGAAGAGATATGAAGGCTTTGAACAATGAGGAGTATAGTTGCATAGATTGTTGGATGTAAAAGATCCAGGATCTTTTCAATTTTAATGATTTTTGCCACTTTCCTGAGTTTGGGGGACAGGGGGATTCCCATTTTTCATACTCAAGCCACGATATACAAATATGAATTGAGCTAGAAGGGCTACAAACTTGGAGTTGAACTTGAATATTTACTTCTGGACACATTGGTCAGTAAGAGGAAGTTTGTCCAGATATTCACGCAGTGTCATAATCTAGAGCAATGAGAATCAGCAACTGGGGTAAGCAAGTGTTTAGTCCTTTGTTGCCTACAATTCAATGATAGATTCCTCAAGTGGAATTTAAATTACTTGGGAAATTTTTGTGTTCTATAAAGTCCCAAATGAGTGCCTGACCCCATACTTGAACCCAGGTACATTTTTATTCAAAGTTTTCTTTTCACCTATCTCTTTAATTATTTCTATCTCCTGCGTTGAAAAAAATCAGTTGTAACACCATTAAACTCAAGCCTTTATTTTGAGAGCTGTCATGAGAAAGTGCTGAGGAAGAGGTTTCCTGGAGTGAAGAAGGGTGAGATTTTTATAAAGCTTTAGCAAGAGTGTTTTATTGAAGTTCAGCTAGTTTCAGAAACGGTTTAAAAAAAAAATCCTCGAAAAAATAATATTACCTTCAAACTAGGGCCATTAAGTGGGTAATTTGTTTTTATCAAGACAAGTTGTAAAGAATAAGATTATTTGCAAAAAGGGTTAGGGGAAAACAGCTGCCACTCGAAGAACACACAAAGGATAAAGACATATAGGAGTTGATGTAGAAAATTTTCAGTCCTTCAGGATCTCTTGCACCAGAGTATCTTAATTTCCTGCCTTTTTTTTTTTAGCTTGATCTTCCTTTTTATAGTTATAGGTTTCCCTAATGTTTAGAAACTTGATTCTAGAAAGTTCACAGTTAAGAATGAGAAAAAGAAGGGCTTTTATTTTTTGTTTTGTTTTGTTTTCAAAATTTTTTTTTAAATTTAATTTTATTATGTTATGTTAGTCACCATACAATACATCACCAGTTTTCTATGCCGTGATCCATGATTCATTGTTTTCGTACAACCCCCAGTGTTCCATTCAGTAGGTGCCCTCCTTAATACCCATCACCGGGCTAACCCATCCCCCCACCCTCTTCCCCTCTAAAACCCTCAGTTTGTTTCTCAGCGTCCATAGTCTCTCATGGTTCGTCTCCCCCTCCGATTCCCCCCCTTCATTTTTCCCTTCCTTCTCTTAATGTTCTCCATGCTATTCCTTATGTTCCACAAATAAGTGAAACCATATGATAATTGACTTTCTCTGCTTGACTTATTTCACTTAGCATAATCTCCTCCAGCTTTTAGTAAGTTTCTATAATTGAAGATGAGTGTCAACCAGCCATTCTTGCTCCCATGCAGTGAGAAAGTGAGGGATGTTAAGACAGAGTGCTTTATTCTTGGGTAATCACAAACACCAGTTGCCCTAATATTCCTGGGCATTTAGAAATTGGGTTTCTTTAGTGAAAATTCACCAACATGTACTCTCTCTCTTCTTAATGCTTGGCAGTTGGGTGTTTTGCACTCAGCAGATGAGGTTGGGAGGCACAGTTTAGAGGTAGGAAGTTGAAAAGAGCTGCCGTACACAGCCCTGTGCCCTACTTCTTCACTCCCATACTTCTTGCTCTCATCCTGCAAACCACACAGTGTTATTTGCCCATTTCCTCTTAATTCCTCTTATTACTAGGCATTTTATTTATTTTTTTGGTATTGTTGATAATTCTTCTGACATACTTACAACATTTTTAAAATAGGAAAGCTATTGAATTTGTGTATGAATTTTGTATTTAGCTACCTGCGGTAAAGTATCTTATTGTCTATAGTGAAAGCAAGCTCTGATTTGGGTTTGCAGCAATAACCCTAAAACTGTTCACACTGAAGTTCTTTCAGCATGATCATAGAAAGCTCTACATTTCATTCTGTGCTTTGAAATAAGAACGTTTAGATTTGAGCTTATTTTTCTCTCCCTTTTAGCTATCTAATGCCATCCCAAATAACTCTCTGAAGGCACAATGCCAATGTTCCTCATCCAATCAAATTATTTTATGATAGCATCTCCCTGGTCACCCAGAATTTCACTCCTAGTGGGTTCTTGTCCTAAGTAAGGAAACATGAAAATCCATTATTATCTCTTTGACACTAAATCCCAAATTTTCCATATCTCAATTTCTTTTAGCTACCTTAGCTTTTCAACCAACATCAAAAGCTGCCACATTTCTCTGAATTTATATCTCCTATGCCCATCTCTCTGGTGATTTCAAAATTAAAAAAAAAAAGAAATCAAGTGACATTAAGACAAAACTAAATTTTATTGAAAAGATACTAAGTATCTCACAAAATCAAAGGGTCACCAAACAGCAGTAGAAAAAAAATGGTAAGTGGGGCTATGGTAACCCATCCTTCCTTCCTTCTTTCCTTCCTTCCCCACTTCCTCCCTTCCTCTTTTTTTTTTTTTTTAATTTCTGCCTTCCTCCATTTTGGGGGTTAAATATTTTACATATGCATACAATTCGGTAATCACTACCATTACAATCAAGATTTCTAATATTTCCATCATTCCAAAAACTTTCCTCTTGCACCTTTGCAGTCATTAACTTCCCCCTTCTCTTTGGCCCCTGGCAAACATGATCTGCTTACTAACACTGTAGCTTTGCATTTTCTAGATATGCATATGAAAGGTACAAGGGAGGAAAACTAATTTTCTCTCAACTCTTCTGAGTCCTTAGCTGAGACCCCTGTAATAATAATAATAATAATAATAATAATAAGATTAACAAAAGAAAACTGAATGGAAGTTTATTAACATGAATAACTCATGTATGCATGGGAGATACCCAGGAAAAAAATGAGTTAACTCGAAGAGGTGGCTTTAGAATTCAGGCTTAAATATTACTATTTTAATGGGGAAGGGAAAAGAGAAGTATAGACCTCTTAGTGGAAAGTAAATAACTTTTTGGACAGTTGTATGGGCCCTTAGAAGAATAGATGGGAGGTATTATAGTTTGTGACATAATCCATCTGGGTGTGGTGTTGATTTCTAGTCTCATTTCCTGTGATAAGAGTCAATCTTCTGTGGTTTGATGAAATTTCCAGGGAGAGGATTTATGACAGTTGAGTTTCTTTTGGAGGATCTTTAACCAGCTAAAGGGAATTGAGAGAAAGCCTCTCCCCGCATTAGTCATTGTTCAAGTGCCTATAGCTTAAAATCATCAGTGTGCCAAAGTGACATATTTTGGAGGGGCATGTCCTGAACTCATACAGTCCTATGTTGGGATGGCATATTCTGCTATCTTTTAAAATACTCGCAGTATGTAGGCTTTTGTGTCTGGATTCTTTCATTTAGCATAATTCTTTTAAGATCATTCATGTTTTGGGGGCACCTGGGTGGCTCAGTCTTTAGGCGCCTGCTTTCGGCTGGGGTCATGATCCCAGCGTCCTAGGATCGAGGCCCGCATGGGGCTCCCTGCTCTACGGGAAACCTGCTTCTCCCTCTCCCACTCCCCCTGCTTGTGTTCCCTCTCTCGCTGTCTCTCTCTGTCGAAATAAATAAATAAAATCTTCAAAAAAAAAAAAAAGATCACTCATGTTTTTCCATGTATCAGTAACTCATTCATTTTTAATTGACAAGTCATAGTTCATTGTATGGACATGCCACAATTTGTTTACCTAACTCAGCTTTGGGATGTTTCCAGGTTTTTAACTTTTGTACATAAAGCCATTAAGAACACTTGAGTGACAGTATTTTTGTGAGAATGTGTTTTTATTCCTTCTGGGTAAACATCAAAAAGTTGAATCCTGGATTGTAAATTAATTATATTTCGATCTATAGCAAACCATTATACCAAAGAGACTATATTATTATGCACTCTCACCAGCAAATGTTGTTCGTTCCATTTGTTTCACATCTTTACGTACTTGATACCGTGGGTCTTCAATCATAGTCATTCAAGTGTATACTAACGGTATCTCATTGTGGCTGTAGTCTGTATTTCTTTTTCTTTTTTTTTTTAAGATTTTATTTATTTATTTGACAGAGAGAGAGACACAGCGAGAGAGGGGACACAAGCAGGGGGAGTGGGAGAAGGAGAAGCAGGCTTCCCGATGAGCAGGGAGCCCAAAGCGGGACTTGATCCCAGGACCCTGAGATCATGACCTGAGCTGAAGGCAGACGCTTAATGATTGAGCCATCCAGACACCCCTATAATCTGTATTTCTTAATAATGAATAATATTGAACATCATCTATGTGCTTATCAGTCATCCTTATATCTTATTTGTTGAAGTATAGTTCACATCTTTGGTCCATTTTTTAAATGATTTGTTAGTCTGAATGTTGAAGAGTAACCACTATTCTTTTTTTCATATTTTATTTTCTATTAACCAAGACTTGTAGAACACATTGGATGAGCAGAAATCTGTCCCTTGTTTCTGATATTAGAGGGAAATCATTTGATATTTTACTATTAATTACGATGTTAGGTTTTTCATAGATATCCTTTATAACTTTGAAGGATTTATATTCTAATATTAAGGTTTTGATCGTGTTTTTTTATTATGTTGAATTTTGTCAGAAGCTTTTTTGCATTTTGAAATAATTCTGCTAAATTTCCTTTTGGTCTTTTAATATAATTTAAATTAAATTGATTTTCAAGTGTTAAATAAACTTTTCATTATGGTGATAAATCCCACTTGGTCATGTGTTTTATTTGTATATATTACTGAAATTGTTTTTAAATATTTGCTTATGGATTTTTGCATCTTCATTCATGAAGGAATACAGTAGTTTTACTTTTGAGTAATGTCTTTGGCTTTAATAATAGAATGATACTCATCTTCTAAAATGGTTGGAAAGCGTCCCTTCCTCTTCTTTTTTCTGGAAGAGATTGTGAGGATTTCTTATTGTATCTTCCTTTGAAGTTTTGTAGAATTCACCAATAAAGTCCTTTTGGTCTAGAGTTTTCTTTCTAGAAAGGCTTTTAACTATAAATTTAATTTTGTAAATAGATATAGGAATTCTCTGGTTATTTATATCTTCTTTGAATGAACTTTAGTAGTTTGAGTCATTTCAGAAATCTGCACTTTTTCTCTAATTTTAAAAATTTATTGGTATCAACTTTTTGACAGTGTTCTTTTATTCTCCTTTTAATATCTTTGGAGTCAGAGAATTTAAAAAATGATGGATCCCTCAATTTTCATTTGTATTACCTTAGATAAGGTGATAAGTCATCATGACTAAGTTTGCAGGTATTATTTACTCTGCATTTACCAGGGGTCAAACCATAATTCATAGCCTCTCAGTCCTTAAAAGACTTAGATCCCAATGGGTTTTACTGGATTATTTTCCTCAGTCTACAAAAATGCATTTGTTTCTTACGTTAAAATCATAACTCCATTTCATAACCCCATTCATACTATGTTTTTGTTGTTGCTGTTTAAAAAAAAAAAAAATCAGACAATCCCATATTGGGAGATATTCGATAAGATTCCAGTCCAGTACTCCTGACAAAACTGTCAGGCCAGACTGAGAAACTGTCATGGACTGGAGAAGACTGGGAGACATGACAACTAAATGCAATGTGGTGCCCTGGACTGGATCTTGGAACAGAAAGGGAACATTAATAGAAAAACTGGAGAAATCTAAATAAAGTCTGAATGTTAGTTAGTAGTAATGTAGGGGTACCTGGAAGGCTCAGTTGGTTCAGTGTCTGACTCTTAATCTCAGCCCAGGTCTTGACTCTCAAAGTGGTGAGTTCAAGTCTCATATTGGGCTCCATGCTGGGCATGGAGCCTACTTAAGAAAAAAAAAAAGTAGTAATGTAAAAATCTCAGTTTCTTAATTTTTTACAAAAGTACCATCATAATATAAACTGTTAACAATGGAGGAAACTAAATGAGAGATATATGGAAAATTTTGTGTTATGTTTGCAACTTGTCTGTAAATTCAAAATTATCCAAAATACAAAAATTATATTGAAAACTTTGTTGACTACAGTCAAGCTTTTTGTTTTGTTTTCAGCCTCTTTCTCTGCCCACGCCCGCAGCAATAAACTCTTATTCGACAAGCACTGATACCATTTGCCCACGTTTCTTTTAAATACACTCCAATAAGTCTTCCATTGCTCACTAATTCATCAAAATTCTTCTTATCAAGACGGTCAATGGCATCACAATGCTAAATTTGGTGGCAAAGTTTGTCTTCATTTTACTTTGCATCACAGCAGCATGTCTCACAGTTGATTACTCTCACACCTGCTTGAATTCCCATGATTTTCTTTCTCTAGAATCAGCTGTTCCCTCTCAGGCTCTTTTATCAGCTTCTCTTATTCCCAACATCAAATCATTGAAGCATCTGTGAGTTTTATCCTTGTGTCATCTCTCTTATCTGTCCAAACTCTTCCTTTTGATGGTCACCTCCAGTGTCATTGATTTGACATTATTTTTACTTTGAAAATATCCAAATTTATTTTTCCCCACCTAGAACTGACCCTTGAACTCTAAAGTTATTTATCCAAGCCCTTCATTCACCAAATCACCTTTGACGATCTTCCTAAACTAGTTCAATATGGCTCTTTCCATCTAGTTGCTCCAGCAAAATACTTTGGAGACATCCTTCATTCTTTTATTTAACAATGTATATCAAATTCAGCCTGAAATCTTGTAGTCTCTAACTTCAAAATATTTCCTTAGTCCAGTCACTTATCATTACACTCATTGCTACCACTTGGGTCTAAGCCCCAACCATTTTTTTTTTCCTGTACTATATCAATAGTCTACTAAATAGTAACCCATATTCCTTCCTTATCTCCCTAAAGAAGAGACTCTTTTCCACAAAGCAGCCAGCATGATTCCCATTTTACTAAGAATAAAAGTGTTAACCATTCCAAAGACTTGCAAGGTCTACATCATAACATTTCTTAATAACCTCTGACTTCATCTATACTTCCCCCTTTCCCATTGTGTATCTTTGCTATAATGCCAACAAGTACAGTTCCCCTCAAACTCTTTGCATTATTTTTTTTTCTCTTTCTAAAATTTTTGAGATGTCTGTATGGTTATATCCTTGGCCTTCCTTTTTACTTCTTCCTCTTCAGTGAGGATCTCACTGTTGATCTTATTTAAAATTGCAACACCCACATCCTTGACATTTCTCATCCTCCTCACTTTACTTACTTTTTGTAGCAATTATTACCTTCTAATGTTTTATATAATTCACTTATTTATTAAGTTTATTATTTGTCTCATGAACACAGAAATTATGTAATTTTTTCACAGTACATAGAAGACAATAAATATTTGTTGAATGGATGAATGGGTTGACTTATAATAATGGCATAAAAATTCTGAATATTTTGGAGAGTTATTATTGATTTCTGTCTATAAATTGATATGACATCTATATTAAGAATAATTCCTACAGGAAGGCTCTGCAGGAGGGAGACATGCTGTACTTCCTTTTTCAAAGCAATAGTTTTCTGGTAGTCTAGATGTGCTTATGTATTTTTCATCAATTGAAAACATTAAATAGATTTACTGAGTACCCAACTGTGTAAAGCACTCTATTTCCTTCTACTGAAATATAATAAAATAGAAATTTGTGCCCCTATTAATTTTATTGGAATGTGTTCTGAATGAAACCAAATTTGCCCCTTTTTGAGTTTAACTCAATATGAGACAGTTCTATTTATCAAAGATATGTTTATAGTAGAGACCAATTAAACCTGACAGCTTATTCACAATGGTTTCTTGTGTGATAGCAGCTCAAACATATTACATTAAGAAGACAATATAATACAGAGTATAGTAACAAGAACAATTTGATTTTGGAATATTTTCTGCTTACCTATATTTTCCTTTTCATTATTGTATTTTATATTGACAGGTCTTAAAGTAGAAAAAGATGAGAAATGCTGTTTTATTTAATTTCAGGAAACATTTCAGTAGCTTGCTATTATTATAACTTACAAGTAAATGATTGGGTAAAAGTGTTAAGTTTTACCTTTAGTCCTTGAAGAGTCTTGATTAAGAGAAAAAAACAGGGAAGTATAGTCCTCAGATATTATTAACAAGTCCTTAGAGAATACTTATTTATTCCAACCACTGTTCTAGTAATTTTACTAATACTAACTCATTTAATCTCTTTAACAACCCCCTGAGATAAATACTATTATTATCTTTATTTTATAGATCAGAAATGTGAGGCACTTGCCCACAACTTAAGTAATTTGCCCAAGGATACAAAAAAATTAAGCGGTGGAGCAAGGTTTGAACTAGGCAATCTGGTTCCAGAGTTTGGGTTCTTTTTTTTTTCTAAGATTTTATTTGTTTATTTGAGAGAGAAAAAGCGAGAGAAAGCGCACAAGAAGGGGGGAGGAGCAGAGGGAGAGGAAAAGGGAGAAGCAGGCTCCCCACTGGCAGGGACCCCGACTGGGGCTCAACATGGGGCTCCATCCCAGGACCCTGAGATCATGACCTGAGCTGAAGGCAGCCACCCAGGCGCCCTGAGAGTTTGGGTTCTTAATTCTTTATACTTTGACCTCATTCCAACTATCATGCTTAGCTTTGCCTAAAAAGTACCTCCTAATTTATTCCTTTACCAGAAACTATATAAGCACCCACAGTTCTTTTCAGAGGGTTTTGAGAATTGATGGCACACTTACTAATCTGGTACATTGCAACAGACTGGTAGTGCATTATTATTTTGGGAGATTCTCTCTGTACTGCACAATCCTGGAGGGGAGGAACTTTAGGTCATTATAATTGTATCTGCGGCATCTATTATAGGTAACTGGTATACTGAAGAAACCCATATTCTTGGTGTAATAAATAGCATTTACACAAGGTCCTTTTCTACTTAACTAATTCATACAGTATTTAGATAGGTTAGACTGTGTTATGGTAACAAATACATCTTAAATTCTATGGACTTAAGGCCATAAATGTATATGTCTCACTTATATAAAATCCATTGTAGATCAGGTAACCCTCTACAACTTGAAGTGAGACAATCTATAAAAATGGCCTTTATCAGGAGTAGAAAGAGCTGGATAATTTTGCTATGTAGTTTTCAAATCCAGGTCTGAAATTCCTACATCACTTTTATCCATATTCCATTGGCCAGTCCTGAATCATATGTATGCAATCTAACTTAAAGACTGGGAAATGTAGTCATCCTGTGTGCCCACAGAGAAAAAAAAAAAAAAAAAAACTGTTTGATGATTATATGATATTATTTCTGTCAAAATTCAAATTTTTCTAAGATAGAAAATGTGAAAACCAGCTTTGCCAGGTGAATATTCAATTGTATGATCAAATTGACTCATTGATAGCTGGGCAACAAATTTGGCAGAGATTTGCAATTTTTTTCCAGTATCCATTCTTTTCTTCTTCTGCAGTAATAGAAACCCAAATTTTTAGTAGGCACATGGCTACTCTGAAAAAACTATATCATTAGCTTTCTTTGCCTCTTGATGTGGCCCTGTGACTAAGTTCTGGCTGATAGGCTATAAAGGGAAATGTTCTGTATATCAACAGAGAAGTGCTTTTAATGGAACATATGTATCATCTCTGTTTTCTACTTACATTTGACCATGATGTTTGAAAATTAAAAAAAAAAAAAAAATGGCTGAGTCTCCAGCAACTGCATTGAACCATTAGATAACATTGGGAATGGAAACCAAACGTGCCAAAAGAATAAGATATAAGAAGGATGATTCCTTGGCAGATGTAGCATCTTTCTATTTCTACTATCTCCTTTCTTAACTTTCTAAACATGGAAAAAAAAAAAGTAAACTTCTATTTTATTAAGCCAATCTTATGTTGTTATTCTTCAGCTACTTTCAGACAGACCTAATCATAAATGATACAACAAGCAATCAATTGGTTTAAAAAGATCAAGTATACCTTGCATATAGACCTATATGTTATAACTTATGATTTTGAGGCCTCTTATTTACTTACATTCATTGGCATTAAATTTGCACAAGACCAGAGTGTGGTCTCTGGAGTCAAATTGTCTGAGTTAGATGTCAGATCTACTACTTGCTGGATAAATAGCAATGGACAAGTTCTGTAGTGTTCTTATGTTTCTTACATTTCTTTAAATAGTAATATTTCAATACACATAATAAACTTTTATAAAGATTAAATAAGTTGACACCTTCAAGGTGCTGACCAGACTTAGTAGCTCAGAGAGAGTGGTCCTAAAATGTTACTCTTTTGTACAACAAATGGAGAAATGGCACTGACTGTTAAGATCCCATCGTTGATTTAAACAACTGTTCTATTCAGAGAATAATGGTTTTTTGGCATGGATGAATTTACTAATTTTACATGGTCATTCCATGCTACTAAGTTAGTAGTATTTATACTATTATCTTTAAAAGTTTGAGTAATAAATGGTACATTCCTTTATATCTCAGAATAAGAAAAATATGTATAACATTAAAGATGTCAAGGCAAAAAAGGTTAGGTTTAAATTAGACTCCTAGCAGAGAATCTGACCCTGCTAAGTGCACACATGTGTGTGTGTGAGAGAGAGAGAGAAAGAGGGAGAGAATGAGAGAGAGAGAGAGAGATCATATATAGCAGGGCTGCTCAAAGTGTGGTCCCTAGACCAGAAACAACATTAACATAATTTAGGAAATTGTTAGAATTGCAAAATCTCTGGCACCACCTCAAATTTACCAAAAGAGCAATCTGTGTTTTAAAAAGCCTAGTGATTCTAAGTGCAGACTAAAGTTTGAGAGCCACTGATATATATTTTTAGCTAAAATACCAAGGTTAAGAAAAGATTCTTAGTTTGTGCAGATTCACTGAGTTGGTGACCTTAATGAGAATTCAAGTTCAGTTCTAGCAAGACTGGATTTTTCCTGCATGAATTTTTATTACATTTATTTGTTTTCTATTATGTCTTTCTTCATGATACCTTAACTTTATTTAAAATGTTACATGGTAAACTCTTATGAATATGTTGGTAAAAAAAAGATGTTATAAATAATCAAATGATCTAGGTTACATGCAAACAAATAAAGAAAAATGGTACAGACTGCCCCGATATGTGAAAGTAGAACATTCCTATACATCGTTTCATAAGGCAAAATTGAGTAATGTGCGATTATTATTAAGTTGTATGGAAAGTTTTTTGAATGCTCCAAGATCCAAAAAATCACCAGTCTTAGGCTTTCCTGATAATTTAGAGTACATCTTGCTAAAGGCTGCACAAAATAAATTGAGATAAAACACAGATACTCACAGACGTATTTCAAAGATATGGCAACTTGATGACCAGAGGTTTAGTGTTGTTCCTAGGGAAGGAGCTTGGTGGTGCCATCTCAAGCTCGGTTTGTGCACTGCCTCTCTAAGGGATCACTGCAAAGCAAATGCTGAAAGCTATTTTCACTTTTTGCCTATTTTCATAAAAGCAAAATCCTCTTCGTATATATTTCAGTTAGCAAAAAAAAAAGGTACTAATGTAGGTCTTTCATAAAAGCAAATTGCATAACATGAACTTTTGAAAAGTGGGAGATACCTGTATTACTATTACCAGATCAAGACACTTCACTTTTCCATTGGCTTGAGATCCACCCTGCATGTCACATTTTGTCAAGAGTATCCAAGAACAACATCTCCATGGCTTGATAAAAATTAAAAAGAAAAGAGATAATAGAATAGAATAATAAAGTACAGCAGTAAACAGAAATGTAACCCCTAAAGCAATCGTTGTTATTTATTGGGTATTCTAGAATTTAGGGTACAGAAACATTTCTGGTCATCAGCTGCCTACCAGGATGGAGCTCAAACAAGGTCCTTTTTAATAGAGTCCCTTCAGTATATACTAGGATATATATTTTATTATTTCAGAATATAAAATTTGCTTCCCACTTGGAATATTAGTTATAGAATATACTTTCTTCATAGCTTTTCCTATTCTTTTTAAAGAGCTCCATAGATTTCCTATGGATTTACCTTTAAAGTGTTTGGAAATTTTAAGTAAGCTCTATGCCCAACATGGGGCTTAAACTCACAACCCCAAGATCAAGAGTCACATGTCCACATGATTTCACCCATGTGGAATTTAAGAAAGGAAACACATGAGCAAAGGGGGAAAAAAAGAGAGAGAGAGTGGCAAACCAAGAAACAGACTCTTCTAAAAAAATTTTTATTTGAATGCCAGTTAGTTAACACACAGTGTAATATTAATTTCAGGTGTGCAATATAGTGATTCAACACTTCCATAATCACCCAGTTGTCATCACAAGTGCCCTCCTTAATCCCAATCACCTATTTAACCCCACCCACCTCTCATAACCATCAGTTTGTTCTCTATATTCAAGAGTCTGTTTATATATAAGACTCCGTTTATATACACACACACACACACACACATATACATATACATATACATATACATATACCACATCTTCCTTATCCATTCATCAGTCAAAGGAAACTTGGGCTGTTTCCATTTTGGCTATTGTAGATAATGCTGCTATAAACATTAGGTGCATGTATCCCTTTGAATTACTGGGTTTTTTGTTTGTTTGTTTGTTTGTTTGTTTTTATTCTTTGGGTAAATATCTGGTAGTGCAATTGCTAAGGTCATAGGGTAGTTCTATTTTTAACTTTTTGAGGAAACTCCATACTGTTTTCCAGAGTGCCTACACCAGTTTGCACTCATACCAACAGTGCAAGAGGGTTCCCCGTTTGCTACATCCTCACAAATACCTGTTGTTTCTTGTGTTGTTGATTTTAGCCATTCTGACAGGTGTGAGGCGATGTCTCATTGTCATTTTGATTTGCATTTCCCTGATGATCAGTGATGTTGAACATCTTTTCATGTGTTTGTTGGCTATCTGTGTGTCTTCTTTGGAAAAACGTCTAAAGAAACAGACTCAACTATAGAGAAGAAACTGATGGTTACAAGAAGGGAGGTGGGTGGGGGGATAAGTTAAGTAGGTGATAGGGATTAAGGAGAGCGCTTGTTGTGATGAGCACTGGATGATGTATGAAGTGTTGAATCATTCACTATATTGTACACGTGAAACTAATATTACACTGTATGTTAACTGACTGGAATTCAAATAAGAACTTAAAAAAAATAAAGTGTTTGGAAAGTTTGATGGAAATCTTTAAAACTTTAACAAAATAAAATGAGGAAGCAATTATAATATGTGATAAAATGTCACCAAGATTAATCTAGTTTAAAATCTTCAATTATTACATATTTTGATAGCCTCTGAAAAGTGCTTTTTTTTTATTTAAAGCCCAATAGCAAATTTATTGGCATTTTCTCCTTCAATACTGTATTTAACCTGCACATCCTTGAATACTTCCCTCTGTGATTAACAAGGAGGTTGGGGAGTGGCAAATGGTGAAGATAAATTATACTTAGCAACCACTCCATGGCTGGCAGTTTGCTTCAGCCTTCATTCCCAAGGCGCTGCTTCCTAAATGTAATTCAAGTAAACTTATCCTGCATCCACAAAGGCAAATTATTTCACATCAGTTTTTAGGTTCAGTCTAAAGAATAACAATAAACATTTTTTAAAGTAAAGATTTTAGTATGAGACAAGTGTTTTAGTATTTTCTTCTTTAAACCATGTGAGCCTGGCAGTAAATACATTAATACAACAAATTAAATATATGTTTAATCAGTTTTGATGTGGTTAAATGTGTTCAAACATTTTATAGCAATAGTTGATTTCACTGCTATAAATATATATATTTAAATATTCCAAATGGATGTATTAGATATAGTCTTTCTATACCACAGAATGATGCCCTCTGTTTCTTTGAATCATTTTTCTAGCTCTTTACATTTTTGTTTTCTTATTATATATCATAGAGGAGAAATTGTTTATATGTTTATTGCCAAATAAATTTGTAAAGCAGAAACCTTCAGATTATTTCTATTCATCTATTTACTGATTAATCTTATTTACTGGCTGTATGATAACAAAATTATAATCAAATATTTAATTAATATTTTATGCTGCAATACCCAAAGTTAGTCGTGAAATCAATATAATATTTGAGATGCGACCCAGTTGCTTTTCTTTCTGCATATGAAAGGACAAGCTTGATTTATACAAAACCCAGTAAAACTTATTTCTTGGAAGAAAGACATCAATATTCTTAGAACTGAGGATATTAGGGTAAACAATCTAGGCAAAGTCCTGTCCTTCATGTCACACATTCCAGTGTCAGGGGGGGATGAGGGGGTAGTGCATAAACAGATAAATAATTGATTCTATAAATGATATAGGTTAAATAATGATAAAGTGCTATGAAGAAAATAAAAGGATCATAATATAATCCATGGTTGGTGATGAAAACCTGAAAAAAATTTAAATACCATGATCAAGGAAGGATTTTCTAGGGAGGTGAGATGTAATCTGCAACTTGAGTAATGAAAAGTTAGCCATGCCGATATTTTATGGAAGAGGAATAACATGAAAAAAAAAAAAAATACATGGAGAGAGGAGGGTAGAGGAGAGACAGAGGACTATCTCATACTCAGTATTGGGTGTGATAGAAATTGAACTCCCTGTATAGACTGAAGTTAGCCTGAACTCACTTCTAACCCCATCCCAGACCTTGATAATTATTAAGGCAGTGGTGGCTTGAAGGGAAAACCAAGTCCCCTGACCAAGATAAAGCTGGACGGAATGTTTTAACGATGTTTTTAAAGCTATAGAACACTTCAGTCATACAACACAAACATTCAAGTCAGAAGCCAGAGGAAGCAAAACTAAACTAAAATTCCACTAAGAAAATAAAATGAGACCTGACTATATAGTCAAGCTTGTTCAAGATTGAGATTTATAGATTTATTATTATATTATTATTATAGATACCATTTCTCCAATAATTAGCCAATAAATATAAGTTGATTTCTAATGCAAATATCAAGCATTTTTTTTTTTTTTTTTTTTAGAGAGAGAAAGAGAGAGCAGGGGAGGGGCAGAGGGAGAGGGAGAGAGTATCTTAAGTAGGCTCCATGATCCACATTGAGCTGATGTGGGACTTGATCTCATGACCTTGAGATCATGACCTGAGACAAAATCAATAGTTGGACACTTAACCAAGTGAGCCACCCAGGCGCCCCAAGCATGTTTCTTTTTTTTTAATTTGATGACTTGATTCTAAAATTTGCTGATTTTTGGCTATACTCAAGATATTTTTGAAGAGAGGGTGCCTGGGTAGCTCAGTTGGTTAAGCGACTGCCTTCGGCTCAGGTCATGATCCCGAAGTCCCCAGATCGAGTCCCACGTCGGGCTCCCTGCTCAGCAGGGAGTCTGCTTCTCCCTCCAACCCTCCCCCCTCTCATGCTCTCTCTCTCACTCTCTCTCTCTCTCAAATAAATAAATAAAATCTCTAAAAAAAAAAGAAAAAAGATATTTTTGAAGAGAAATACAGATTGGAGGTGAGGATTGTCCAATCAGAGAGGAACATCAACTATAATTCTATAACAATCAGAACAGAGTAATCCTAGCACCCTTTTGATGTTAAGGCAAGAATTAAAAAATGCTGAAGCATAAATATTGTGTAGAAAGACACTGTCTTTGTGAAACTACTTGTCCTTGCTATAGCTCTGTGAGACTCTATGAGGTCACACACTTGTCTGGAGCCCTGATTTTGGCAATTGCCACCCTGGGGACAATTGGTCTGGAGGTCATCAGGGATTATAATCCCAGCCCCACAGGACTGTTTATATTGATGTGCTTTAAAAACGGCTGCCTAAAGATCTGGCTTCTAATCAGCCTGAAACTAGGTGCTAAATGAGATTCCTCCCCTAGGATCACTGACAGGTGTTGGCACACCCTCACAAAATGGGGTCATATCAAGAATAAGCCAGGCAATTTAGAAAATCACAAAGGTTTGAGAGACAACAAAGAGCTAGGGCAAGGTTGAACAAGAAGGATTACTTAAACTCCGCCATGCCTTCAAGACTGAGCTATAGTTTTTGGCTCTGATTCCAAAGGTAAGAGAATCAAAAGCAAAAATATACAAATGGGACTACATCAAGCAAAAGCTTCTGCACAGTGAAGGAAACCTTAATGATACAAAAAGGCAACCTACTGAATGGGAATCAGTATTTGCAAATCATATAGCCAATAGGCCATTAATACCCAAAATATATAAAGAACTCATACAACTCACTACCAACAACAATAACAACAAAAAGAAACCAAACATTCCAATTAAAAAGTGAGTAGATGATCTGACTAGACATTTTCCCAAAGAAGAGACACACAGATGACCAACAAGCATATGAAAAGATACTCTACATCACCAATTACCAGGGACATGCAAATCAAAACCACAATGAAACATCACCTTATACCTGTCAGAATAGCTATTACCAAAAAGACAAGAAATAACAAGTGCTGATGAGGATGTAAAGGGAGCCCTCGTACGCTCTTGATAGGAATGTGAATTGGTGTAGCCACTATGGAAAACAGTATAGACATTCCTCAAACAATTAAAAATAGAGCTACTATATGAACCAGCAATTCTACTACTATTCAGAGAAAATTAAAACACTAATTTGAAAGGTTCTATACACCCTGATGTTTTTTTGAAGCAATATTTGTAATAGCTTAGATATGGAAACAACTTAAGTGTCTGTTGGAATGGATAAAGATGTGGTCTATATATACAATGAAATACTACTTAGCTATAAAAAAAAGAATGAAATTGTGCTATTTACAACAACATAGATGGCTTTGAGAGTATTATGCTAAGTAAAATACGTCACACAGATTTAGAAAAATATTGCATGATTTCACTTATATGTGAAATTTAAATAAACAACAACAACAAAAAACAAAACAAAACCCAGATTCACAGATACTGAGAACAGAATGGTGGTTGACAGAGGGGAGGAGGGTTGGGCGTGTGTGAAATGAGTAAAGGGGATTAAGAAGTACCAACTTCCAGTTATAAAATAAATAAGTCATGGAGGATATAGTCAGTTACATTTCCAGTTATAGAATAAATAAGTCGAGGGGATAAGAGGCACAACATAGAGAATATAGGCAACGACAGCATTGTATGGTGGCAGATGGTAGATACACTTGTGTTGAGCAGAGTATAAGCAACATATAGAGGAACTGAATCACTACCTTGTACACCTGAAACTGATGTAACATCGTGTGTCAGCTATACCCAAATAGAAACAATTTCAAAAAGTAATATTGTAATAATTTTGTAAGGTGACATAATTAGACTTATTGTAGTGACTATTCACAAAGTATACAAATGTTGAATCAGTATGTTGTACATGTGAAACTAACATAATATTGTATGTCAATTATATTTCAATAAATAAAGTAATTCTCAGCATAAGGCCATGCATTTCAAATATTGTATTCAGTATTAACTGGAAAGAGAGAGTATAAATCGATCGCTTTAGAAATTATCACAATGTTAGAGGGATTTGTTAAAAAAGTATTTATTTATCATTTAAGCATTTTAACCACTCCTATGGTTAAACAATTAAAATGTATTAGATATTTAGTATATACTTAAAAATATACTACATACCATACACTGTGAAGAGAATAAATAAATCATGCATTGCTTGATTTTTTAACTGCCTACTGGACATTTTCACATGAGGTAATTTGCTTGTTAAATAGAATTCAAACTGTATTCAGCATCCACACTTTGTTGGAAATTGGGGATTCAAAGATGAGTACAACATGATTCTGTAGAACCACCTTATTGTACTGATGTCTAGAACCAAACTTGTCATTCTATCTCTTCTAAACCTGCTTTCATTTTTATTGACCTTCCCAGCCACTCAGCTGAGACCAGAAGGTGGGTTTATCATCCCCAATAAAAAGATTCCCTTCTTGCCCAAAAACAAAAGCAAAATAAACCAAGAAACAGAAAATAATGGGCATATTAAACTATTTATAAGAATTTATTATATGATAAAATTATGATTTCAAATCTGTCTACAAGTATTGATACTAGACATAAGTAAACACAATGAACATTTGGTAAAGTTATTCAAGTGGCAAATTACATGGTAATATGCATAATTGTGGCAGGATAAAAAGCAATAGGATATATTTTGGCATGGAGAAATCATCTTCAAAAACATAACATTTCATAGGTTTGGAGAAAAGTATTTTCTGTTTTAGCTTAATTTTTCTTTGGCTTTTTTATTGGAGTTTTTCGCAGTATTCTTACATTGTGCACCAAAATATCATTATCTCTACAGCTAGTCATTTATATCCATGTTTATCACTTACATATCTTCCCATGTTTTTTCTTCTCTGTATTCTAATTACATGAAAACCATGCAAACTATTTCAAATTATTTGATCCCGAGAGCTCTCTAATCCTCTGACTCCTAGTGGTTGTCTATTTCAAAGACCAAAAAAAATAAAAAAATAAAAAAAATTGAAGTTTGTAATTCTAACTTCCTGGCAACCTTCTTATATCTGGGAAATGTATACATCACGGTTATGATTAATTCTCTGTATCATCAATCCTGTCTTTCACTAGTAATGACATTCTTTTAAAGAAATTTGATTATACAATTTCCCTTCCATGTTGATCTCCATCAATGATCTTTTAGATGGTGAATGAAACAACTGAAAACACTTTTCGAATTTTAGAACATGCTACATACATTGCACCCAAAATTCAAGTCTAAATAATCATGCAAATTCATTTTCATTTCAAAGAAACTCAAATTTAACTTAATAATTATGGAAGAAATGATAAATGATTGAATTAAATTAAATTCTCTTGAAATGTTAAGTAAAAGCTATGTACATGAATTGAAATGTAAAAGAAATAGTCATTTTCAACCAAGAAATAAGACACACTTTTGGTTTCCTTATTGCAGTTGAAAAAAATGCTACAAAGGGAAAAATTGCTTATCTGGAAAATTTGTGGTTAAAATGGAATAACATCAGATTAATATTTTAAATTTAATATTATATAAATATAAAAGGTTTCAATTTAGAGTCCTTTCCTCATTTTTTTTACTAAAATCTGTTTTCTCTTTTATGTTTAATCATACTCCTTTGTCTACTAGAAGCAATACCTTATATAAAATATTTAAATACATATTTGTATACACATGATATATGGAATATATACATTTGAATATATATAACATTTTTGCCTCTGTGATTCTGTTAATCATTTACTTGATTTTTCTTTCCACATCACATAGTTTTGTTATTACATCGACATACCAAATATATATATATATATGTACCTATATATACAAACACAGAAAAGATAATGCTATAAAAATCATGGAATTCATGATAATTTGCAAATTTTAACCCACTATAAAATATATTTTACTGCAGAGAATACAGGGTCGATTCTTAAACCAACTTGTAAAATGATGGTATTTTCTTTATACCTGAGAAATAATTTTCTTAAATTTGGTAGCTTTCAAACGATCGTTATACTACAAGGACTGTAAAGGAGTTTACTACAAGCCAGGCATTTCAGTCTGTAAGGGGTCCCCGGGAGCCAACAAATCACATTCATTTGCAGGATTATTTTGAGTGCAGAATTTCTTAATTACTTTTAGACACCTCAGAATTGAACCCTAATTCCGCCTAAAACTTTTGCTGCAATGATTGTCATGCTGCTGAGGTTATTCCTAAAACTGCTGTGTGTGACCATGTTCCACATTTACCTTCAAGTTTAAGCAAATTATGAAAAGCAGGCCTGTCAAAGCTGTCACAGCTGAATATCGTCATCATCACATAACTGTTTGGACTTAAGAAAAAAGTTCAAACTGTGAAGGGTTTTGGAAGCAGATGGTTGAAGAAGATAGTCTGGAGGGATTTTCCAGGTTTCTCTCTTTAAAATATCATGCCATGGCTCCAATGTCATTTCTGCTAAAATGGCAGATAAAGAAATTTAGGCTCAGAAAAGAACACCTGCTTGTCTAAGGTCGCTGAGGTAGTGGCAGCGTTGAGGCTTGGACCCAATTTTCAGTGGCTCCAAATTGCACTTCTGCACGCACGGATGCCTTCTTGCATATCACAGTTTGTTCTTAGGACACATATTTTATGGTTTTAACTCCTGTTGACAACATGTAAAGGCCTTAATTCCTCAGGCACTTGCCTTTTTTGACTGTCCTTCCAGATACAGACGAAGAGATGGGTCAAACTGGCAACTCAGACGGCTAATCACACAACATATAAAGTCTCCATAGGAGTCAGAAAGTTCCTCGCACTTCTCAGTTTTTATACAGGTGTGGAATAACTTGGTTTCGGAATCCATATAGAAGATGACCAGGGCATTAGCTTTGCTCTGCCAACTTCATAAGTTTAGCGAGACTCCAGAGGTACAGAGAACTTGCAAGAGAAGACACAATTCTTACAAAAGATTTGTTAATGAAGTTGGTTACACAAAAAGTTTAGAGGTACAACATGATAACTTCTAACTCTGAATAATCCTGCCAAAAAGTTACCATAAAACACAATTAGGCATCTAGAGTTTGTATCTTAAAATAGTTAAAACTGCAGCCATTTCATTTAAGTTGGAACATTTGCTAATATTATATATATATAAGCAAAATAGGGTTCACAGGAAGTACCAAAATAGCAGTATTTACTGAATGAAAGTGTTGGTTTCAAACAGTAATCTGAAAATGCTTGTTTAACCTTTAAATAATATACATATATATTTTAATTTATTCATTTTAGAGAGAGAGAGAGCATGTGCACGGGGTCAGGGGGTGGGGGCAGAGGGAGAGGGAGAGAAAGAATCTCAGAGAAACTTCACTAAGCAGGGAGCCCAACTCAGGGCTTGAACTTACGGCCCTGAGATCAAGACCTGAGCCAAAATCAAGAGTCCGACGCCCGACTGACTGAGCCCCCCAAACAATATACTTTTTTAAATTAAACTTGGCCATGGTTATAGCCCAGAAAGAACCAAAAAAAGGCATTTTCAAGAAGCAGGTAGCTGTATCAGTCATATTTGCAGAGCAATGCAAGAAATGTGTACTCCCTAAGTTTCCTCCATAGCTAGTATCTATGTGGGAGTGAACTGGAACAGATGGGTAGAGTTTCCTTATTTCACTTGACTAAGAATTTGCTTTGAACCATTATATAGAGGATCTGATTCCTTTGCAGTTATAACAGGTGAACCACTACTAAATGGACCCTAAAGTGTGCATCAATAATAACCAGGAAAAGATAAACAAATTGCACAGAATTAGGGTGCTGAGAACCAAACCTAGACCAGATCCAGATTGGGGACAATTCTGTTAATTGCTTGAGACAAAGGATTTCATCAATATAAGAAGGATGAGAGGTTAAAAACAAACCTCACAATTTCACTGTATGTACCTCTAGAAATTATTTAAGACATTTACATGACTAAGTACAGTATCTCCCCCCATATAGCCAAATGTACCTACCTTGGTCAATAATCTTTGTAAGCTGCATGATGTACAGGGTGAGCTGAATCATTCTCAGTTTTTGTTGTTACTGTAGCAAGTACTGAGTAAAGAGTTTTGTCAGGTGTTATTTTGGAAGGTTCTTGAACAACTGTGTATGTAATTGTACATACATTTAAGATTGTGGTTTCCAGGGCAGGTAGACCAGGTAAACTAGACCTTTTACTCAATAGTGCTTTTGAAGAAGGCATCTGTGTACCAGCTTTTATTGTAACTTGAATTACAAAAGAAATCTTGAGTGCTGGATTGAAAGATATCCAGACAAGGAAAGATAAAACACCCTAGTTATTTCAAACATAGGGAATATGATGCAAGGAATTGAATTATATATGTGATGGAAGAGTCGAAAAACCGGTGAAGCAACCTAAGGAATAATAAATAGCAGGAACCAGACACCACTCCTATGGCTGAAGGAAAACAGGTGGAAATCATGTTATAAAATCTGGAAGCCAGAGTCATGCTATATGATCTAGAACCACGGTTGAGACTGCCACACGGGTGCCATGACCATGGAGAGAGAAACAGCCGGGCAGGAGCTGGAGCCACTGAGGAGACCCAGATATCGGTGACAACATTAGTGGCAGAGCAAGAAAGGAGATGTGCCTTGGTTTCTCTCTTCCTCCCAGTTTCTAATATTCTACCAGTGCCTCCTGTAGCTAAAACAAACTAACTCAGTCCGTTGGCAAAAGAGGCTGCATGCCTGAAAGTCGTTCCACGAGATCACAGAGCAGAGCCAAAGACTAAGGATCGATGTGAGAGCAATAGGCAAACGGCTGCCTCAGTTGTAACCTTACAAAAGGATGTGTCAAAAATACTTTCCATGTTCCGTTTATCGATTATTGGTCTGTTCCATCAATAATGGATTGAATTTCATCTTGTGCTCATAGCTGTTAACGAACAATTGTGTCTTTCTTATCCTGAACTTTGAATACGTTAAAATCCCCAGAAATTGCCTGTTGACTGATGACTCTTGAGCACCATACATTTTTAAGGACAATTTTTTCCTTGTAAAAGTTATTTACAGACAGATTACATATATAATTGCCTATAGACTGGCAAAAGTGTGGTACATAGGGCCTGGTTTACAGATACTTTCAAATTCCCCTGTCTTATGTTTTTGGATTCAAGTTAAACCACACTGAAGAAATGCCAGTTGCCAGATTTTTCTTAGACAGTGGGGATACTGAGTTTCAGCTTTCAAGGAATTCAGTGAAGAATTAGGCTTTTTGTTAAATACTGGCTCTCATTTTGATAGGTGATATTTAAAAATAGGAACAAGTAGTTCAATGCAAGCTTTTTAGAGGAGGCAATGCTTGAGTTGAGGCTTCAGGAATGAGTGGAGTAGAAGAAATCATATTTCAGAGATACGTGGTAATGCGATTTCCATTTGGTATTTTGTAGTTTATTTATTTTTACATTATCTCTTTAGCAAATGCTTACTCTCCAAATAGTAAATGCTTATTGTAGAATAACAAGTTAGTACCTGTAAGAAAAAAGAAAAAGAAAGACTCCATTAATCCTACTAATTAGAAACATTTCAATATGTATCTTTCCAGATATTTTATGCCTTAGATGCATATAACAATTTGCTTTATAAAAAACAGAATAATTCTTATAAATGAAAAATAAATCATGCATTTTTTAAATTATGCATTTTGTATCATTGTTGTTTTCAAGTAAAAATATATCATGAATTTATTTGTCTGGCAATACTTATAGGCTCTGTTTCTTCAATTGTAGGGAATGATATGTCATGGCATACTTTCTAAAACCAATCATATTTTGTTAGATATTTTGGTCACTTCTAAATATTCAGTATTATGAGCGATGCTACAATAACTTTCTCTATTTCTGTTGAAACATATAATTAACTATATGCTTAGGATAAATGTCTAGAAGAATAAAATACATATACTCATATTAAAGACATTTTATACATATTGTCTAAAGAAAATCTTCCTGATTTATAGACTTGTATAAAGTGATTTAGAAGTTAGGAAAGAGGGTGATTGTTTTATTATACACATCAAAACTAGGTGGGATAGCTATTGATATGTTTTATTATAAAAGAGTAATTTTCAAATTTTCTTAAGCAAATATAGTCAAATTTTATTTTTAAAAAGGACACCGGGTTGGAAAACTGGAACGGTGATTTTTTTTTCAAGCAAAATGTCCTTTTAAAATCTGCACTGTTCATGATTGTTTATACCCAGTTTACCAATGCTGAACACTTTTATTACAAAAGATTTGCTGCTGTATATTTAAACAAAAGATTTGTAAGACTTCCTACCATAGCTTATATAAAAAAAGAAATTGTCAGATATTAGCATTATGGGGAGAAATCATTGTAAGATTAAGCAAGCTGATGTGAGATTGTGGAAGGGGATCAAGAAAATTTAACTCAATATTTCCGTTGTAATAACAGACCAGGGCTATCAGTTACTTAGGAAATTTTTTCAAACTACATTTGCCTCTACAATCCTGCCCATTCCTCCCCCAAAGCATCCCAGAGCATTCTGCTTGTTCCTTCCTTCTTTCCTTCCTTTCTTTCTTCCTTCCTTCCTCCCTGCCTGCTTCCTGCCTTATTTTTTCTTTTAATTAAAACTCAATTCATATCATGTTTTCAGTACTCAGAAGGAAATTTAAATAGCCCATAATCTCACCATCCAGGTAATCTTAATGATTAATTTTAAGTAAAATGAACGCGATAATCTGCCGAAAATGTCAGTATAAAATGGTACAAAATGAGAAGCAAATATTTCTGTCCTTTTCTTTGACCCTATTTTTTAAAATTATTCACCAACAGTTTTTCTTCTGCATCTTTCCAGAAAAATAATATACATGCACCAGCATATATGTAAGAATAATATCTCTATTTCTATATTTAGCAATAGGAGGATATGCATATCCTATTTTTTAAACTCAGAATAAATCATACAGTGTGCACTGTTCTAAGCTTTTAGAGAGCATTGCATAATCGGATATATCTACACGTTCTTTTTATTAATGCCAAATTATTCTGTTGTATGGATATGTACCATAATTTAAGTGTATCAAGGAATATTTAGGGATGAATTCTGATATACCTAACATCTTATTGAGAACAGCTTTAGTCTAGTCGAGAAAAGAAGGACAAAATATAGGACGGTAAATAACAAGTAGAAAATAAAATCTATGAGTTGTTTGAAAGTGAGGTTATCTTATTTAAAAAGGGAGCTCCAGAGCCTTTAATTTTGAGTTTTTTATTACTGTGCTTTTGCCTCAAATTCTGATGAATAATTTTCTTAGTAAAATTTAGATCTCTACATGATCCTCGTAAAAAAAGTATGTCTTCAAAGTGTCTATATACTTATCTAATATCTTTGTCTTATATAAAACATAGTAATTGTTATTATGTACAATTTTGTATCTCATAAGGCAAAACAGGACTCACTTTGTGGTCTGATTGTTTTCAAATCGAGAAAGTGAACTCCTCTCAGTATTGAAATCTAAGCAAGTAGGCTAACGGATAGACTTGAAAGTGTGCTCTAAAACAGATATTTAACTATTTGAAACTGTTTTCATGCCATTGCCTAGGTAAGATTCTTACCTTACTTTTCTGTGTTACAAGATTGAAATTTGATGCAAACCAGACTATGGATACTGTAGCTCTAACTTTTCTAGCACCCTAAGTACCCCATGCCTTGCATTTTTAAAGACCAATTTCATTTGCTATTTCTTGGCATTAAGAAATATAGTAAAACAGCATCCCCAGTCACATTACTTGTTCTGTTATGAATTCTGTTTGCAATTCCACTACTGCATTCAATATGTGCATTTACATTTAAGTTAACATCTAGAGTTGGATAAGATGATTTGGAACATTTTACATTTAGTGCTAAAGAGAAGACATTTGATATTTATTCGCACTCTGCTCACCACCAGCAATTTCCAGATCTAAAATCACATTACATTCTGTTTCACATATAGTGGCATTTCCTAAGTGTCCTGCCATCATACTTTACTATTATTAAACCAATAACACTGGGTTATAATCTCTTGAGAGGTCCAGAAGGGGGAATCTAAAAGGAAAAAAAAAAAAAAAAGACCAAGAGCTTATAATATAGATGTAAATTAAATTATTACAGACATTTTTGTATAATTCTTCCTTAGTATTTAAAAATTTAGAAATAACAATATGATTCTTTATATATGCTCAGCCAGGGTCGGTGTCTTCACAGAAATGTCACCAGCACATTAAATAAAATTCTATTTTTTTGCATGACTAAGATATACCCGCCCAAGGACCTTGTTGTTGTAGAACAAAGTTAAGTAAGACAATTTTACTGTATGTTTGTAGAGCTAATAGAATGATTTGAACAAGTTTTAAGTGTTTAAACCCCCTAAATAAGGTTTTGTGTATACTGAGAAAATAAATTCACGATCCTAAGACTTCTGTGAAAAATACCACGTGAAAAAAATGCTGCCCCTAAGTATGTATTGTACACAAATCAGAGGCAGGAAAAATGATAAACAACAAACAAAAAGCAGCACTTGTGTCCTAATAGTAAGAGCAAAGCAGACAGAACGTAATTAATAGCCACAGTAGTTCCTAGCTAGACATTAAAATTTTCCAAGTGTTAAGTCTCCATATCTTCTGTAGTTATTTGCTTTAGAACACTCTTATAACTTAACAGTGCTTTATGTTTTTGATTAGAGAACTAGTAAATTTTAATACTGCTCAAATAAATTCCTATTATCTCACTTTAAATGCATCTACTTTATATTTCTTTAATACTCATTCTTTCTGCCCCATAAGCATCTACTCTAATATTTTGACAAAAACCCTTAGATATGTACCCAACCTTGTAAAATATATAGTGCTTCTTTGTGCTTTACAGTTACAGAAATTTCACTCTGTTTCTAACTTTATGCATGCACATTCTGTTTTGAGGATCTACTAATATGGCTTAACATTCATTTTGTCTATTTCTCTAATTGTTGCACATTATTCCATATTATACTTATGGCATGTATTTCTCTAGTGATGAACATCTGAGTTGCTTACACCTTCCCACTAAAACAAATAATGCTTTGGTGACTGTCCTTGTTCATAGTCCATTATGGACTCATGCTAAAATCTCTCTGGGATATATATCCAGAGGTAGGGACCAGGAGCTACATAATAAACATACACTTAATTTCATTAATTAGCACCAGATTTTATTCCAGAGTATCTGTACCTATTTGCTCTAGTCGTATATAGTACACCTTCACATATATTTGCATTGCCATTATTTTTAATTCTTTCCAATCTTACTGTTTACAGATACATTCGTTGTTATTTTAATTTGCAGTTTTTTGTTTAACAGTGAGTCTGAGCATCACATTTTTTAATTTTAATTCATGCAGGCTTTCCATTCTAGGAGACAGTGATTTATAAACTTTGTCCCATTTTTAAAAATTACTTTTCCTATCTTTTTCTTATTAATGTGCAATAATCATTTATAGATTTTAGGCATTGTATTATGGGATTTTGACATGAAAGTATCTCATAATTTATATTTATTTATCAATTTTGACATTAGGTTCTTCTAAGTACAAACCCTAAATATGATTGTAGTCAAAATTTTATGGTTTGAACTCTTTGGTTCTTACTTAAAAATTCTTTCTCCAATTCTAGGTCACTACCATAGGCCCCTATGTTGCTTCTATTTATGTTATAGCTTCACCTTTCACATATAGGTGTTAATCCAAAGTAAGGAGGTAACAATTTGTTTTCCCAAAAAAGTGAATCAATTTTCTCAAGTTTATCTGTTAAACACTATTTCCCATCACTTTGTGGGGTACTAAGTTCATCATATATTAAATACTTTGGTATACTTTTGAGCTCTTTATTTTGTTAGAATTCCCCACTTTACATGTACTGTTTTTTTTAAGAGTTTTATAGTATGGCTTACTATCTGGTAGGGTAAATGTTCTAACTTGATTTGGCTGCTGTTTATTTTATTTCACATAATCTATATAAATGCAGATAATTTTAACCATGATTACATGAGTTTATAAATTTATTTGTTGAGAAATAACATCTTTAGTATATCATGTTGTTTTATCTGTAAGCGTAGTAAACATCTTCATTTATTCACTTCTACTTTTTCTTTTAGAGAGGGAGGGGGCAGGAACAGAGGGAGAGGAAGATAGAATCTTAAGCAGACTCCATGGCCAGTGCAGAGCGTCACACAGAGCTTGATCTCACAACCCTGAGATCATGACCTGAGCCGAAATCAAGAGTCAGATGCTTAACCGACTGAGCCACCTAGGCGCCCCATATTCACTTGTACTTTTATTTCCTTTAATAGAATTTTTAAATTTTTTTGTGTAACATTTCTGTACATTTATTTACTTTATAATGTATATTGCTAGAGAAACATGGTATTTTATTTCTCATACTTTCTGGTTGTTTTTCCAAGTAGAAAGGAATATTACTGAATTATATGTATTGGTTCTATAAGTGTTTCTATTGTTTCTTTTGGTTTTCTTTTTTTATTTTATTTTATCTATTTATTAGAGAGAGAGAACAAGAGAGAAAGCACGAGCAGGGAGAGGGGAAGGAGAAGCAGACTCCATGTTGTGCAGGGAGCTCTCAACATGCGGCTCGATCCCAGGACTGCGGGATCATGGCCTGAGCCAAAGGCAGAAGCTTAACTGATTGAGCCACCCAGGCACCCCTCTTTTGGTTTTCTAAAACAGTAATTATATTATCTGCAAAAAAATCAGGCTTCTATTTCTTTCCTTTCAATTTGTATACTTTCTACTCCATTTTCTTACCTTTAGTGTTATCTGAGACCAATACCATATAAATTGTGAAAGTAATACTAGGTTTTTCTGTCTTGTTTCTGATCAGGAATATATCTAAATTTTCATATAAAGATTGGTATCCATGTTTTCCACAGATTTATTAAAACTCTTTTTCATGTGATGAAATATTCTATGTAATACCTGATTGTATTTTTATCATATGTTGATATAAAATATCATATCATTTATCAATATTTATTAAGTGCTTCTTCTATATCTGTTGATTAAAAACATGTGATTGGAGAAAACCTAGATGACCTTGGATATACCAATGACTTTTTAGATACAACACTGAATGCATGATCCATAAAAGAAATAATAGATAAATTTGACTTATTTAAAACTTATTGAAAACTTCAGGCACCTGGGTGGCTCAGTTGGTTAAGTGCTTGCCTTCAGCTCTGGTCATGATCTCAGGGTCCTGGGATCGAGTCCCGCATCGGGCTCCTTGCTTAGCCAGGAGTCCGCTTCTCTCTCTCCCACTCCCCCTCCCCCCTGCTCATGCTCTCTCTTTCTCTCAAATAAATAAATTTTTAAAAATCTTAAATAAAGTTAAAAAAATAAAATAAAATTGAAAACTTCTATTCTATGAAAGACAATCTTAAGAGAATAAGACAAGCCAAAGAATAGGAGAATATATTTGTAGAAGACATCTGATAAAGGACTGTTACACAAAACATGGGAGGACCCTTAAAACTCAACAATAAGAGGGGTCCCTGGGTGGCTCAATCAGTTAAGCGTCTGACTTGTGATTTTGGCTCATGTCATGATCTCAGGGTCATGGGATCTAGCCCTACATCAGGCTCCTTGCTCCTGCTCAGTGGGGAGTCTGCTTGAGTTTCTCTCCCTCTGCCTCTGCCCTTGCCCCCGCTCGTGTCTGTGTGCATGTGCACTCTCTCTCAAATAGATAAATAAATCTTAAAAAAAAAAGAAAACCCTCAATAATAAGAAAAAAATCTCAATTAAAAAAATGGACAAAAGACCTTAATAAACACCATACTAACAAAGATATATAAATGGCAAGGAAGCATATGAAAGACCCACTACATCATATATCATCAGGGAAATGCAAAAAAACAAAAACAAAATGAAAACCCAGAACAATGAGATACCACTTTACACCTATTAGGATGTCCAAAATTCAAAACATTAACAACATCAAATGTAAGGAACTCTTTTTCATTGCTGGTGGGAATGCAAAATGGGAGAATTACATTGGAAGACAATTAGTGGCTTCTTGTAAAACTGAATACGCTCTTATCAAATCCAGCAATCATGCTCCCAGGCATTTACCTAAAGGAGTTGGACTTATGTCCATACAAAAGTCTACTCACAAATGCTTACAGCAGCTTTACTTATAATTGCCAAAACTTGGAAGCAACCAATATGTGTTTCAGTAGGTGAATGGATAAACTGTGGTATATCCAGACAATGGAATATTATTCAGTGCTAAAAAGAAAAGAACTATAAAACTATGAAAAGACATAAAGGTAACTTAAATGTATATTACTAAGTGAAAAATCAATCTACAAAGGCTGCATACTGTATCATTCTAACTATATCATATCTGGAAAAGGCAAAACTATGGAGACAGTAAAATGATCACTGGCTGCCAGTGGTTGGATGGGAGGAGAAAGAATAAATAGGAGGAGCACTGAGGATTTTTAGGGTAGCAGATTTTTAAAGTAGAGGATTTTCTATACTTTAAAAATCCTTTGTATGATACCATAATGATGCATACATGTGGCTATACATTTGTCTAAACCCATAGAATATTCAACACCTAGAGGAAACCCTAAGGTAATCTTGGACTTTGGGTGATTACAATGTGTCAGTGTAAGTCAATCAACTGTAACAAAAATACCACTGCAGTGGGGGGTGCTGATAATGGGGGAGGCTTTGCTTGTGTGTGGGCAAGGAGCATATGGAAAATCTCTGTGCCTTCCCTTCAATTTGCTGTACACCTTAAAGTGCTCTAAAAAAATAACAAAAAATGCCCATGTGATTTAGTTCTCCTTTAGTACATCCACTAACATATTGAAGCAAGCTAACAAAACTTCTTTGATATTCATTTTTATATTCTTGAAATAAAACATTATTTTATGTCAATGTCAATGAGGATGTGTTGTTATTTTTGTCAAGTTTGTGAAGGCCTAATTTTAAAATAATAATAGTGACCCTGCCCTTTTTAGTGTGAAGTTCTGAGATTTGACAAAAGGATATAGTCTTATAACCACCATCACAATCAAGACATAGAAGAAATTTTTGGTTGCAAAATATTCTCTTATGCCCTTTCATACTCTGCCCTCATACCCAAGCCTCTGTCACTGTAGCCACTGATCACTTTTGTGTCACTAAGGTTTTGCCTTTTCTAGAGTGTGATACAAATGGAATCAAAGTATGTATCATTTTGAGTTCTGCTTCTTTCACTTAGCATAATGCATTTGTGATTCATCCATGTGTTTCATGGTTCGTTCAGTGTTATTGAGTAGTATTTCAATGTCCAGATGCAATGCAGTTTGTTTACACATTCACCATTATATTCGATTTGTACTCTCCAGAAATAAAATATATATATATATAATATATATATATTATATATATATATTTTTTTATATGTGAAGTGTGTGTGAATAAAGTCACTATAAACTTTCATGTGCAGGTTTTTATGTTAGCATTAAGTTTTCATTTCTTTTGGTTAATTACCAAAGAATGAGGTTACATTTATGTTTAAATTTATAAGAAACTGACAAGGTATTTTCCAAATTGTCTGTACCATTTTGTACTCTTGTCAGTAATGTATGAGAGTTCCTGCTGCTCATCATCTTCTCCAGTACTTCTGGTAACTCCAGACTTATTTTTTAAATGTTAGCCATTTTAATGGGTATGTAGTGATAACTTGTTGGATTCATTTAGAATTTCCCTAATGATTGACAATGTTCAGTGTCTTTTCATGCTCTTTTTTGTCATCTGTGTATCTTTCTTGGTGAAATATTTTTTCAAACATTTTGTTCATTTCTTAAATTGTGTTCTTTGGTTTTTTATTATTGAGTTTTGAGTGTTCTTTATATATTGTAGATCCAAGTCCTTTATCAGATACCTGTTTTGCAATTATTTTTATCACAGTCAATAGCTTGTCTTTCAAAAAAGTAGAGGTTTCTAATTTTTGTGCAGTTCTATCATATTTTTATTTTATAAATTTTTCTTTTGGTATTATAGCTAAATAATTTATATTGGCATTTCATTCATAAAAGCACAGATAGCAAGTATTTTTGGTTTGTGGGCCACATAGTCTGTATTGCAACTACTTAACTTTGCTGTTAAGACAATAGGCAAATGAAAGGTATGGCTGTGTTCTAATAAAACCTTATTAACGAAAAGAGATGGTAGGCCTTATCCAGCCTACAGACTGTAATTTGCCATTGCCAGGGCAAACACAAAGTCAATTAAGAATTTCCCCTTTGATTTCTTCTAGAGTTTTTTTTCTTTTTAATAGCTGTGGGATGTTCATACAGGCCTATGATACATTTGAACTAATTTTTATAGTTGGTGTGTGGTATAGGCCAAGGTTCCTTTTTTTATAGTCTTTTTTTTTTTCCTCCCCATGTGGATACTCAACTATCCCAGCATCATTTGTTGAAAAAACTGGCTTTTCTTTTTTGAACTTACTTTGCACCTTCGTTGAAATCAATTGATATATGTGTCAGTTTATTCTCCTGTTGTTGGGTGGAGTGTTTTTAAAATGTCAATTAGATTAAGTTGTTTGATATAGTTGTTCAGGTCTTCTATTTCCTAACTGATTTTCTGTCACCTTGTTCAAGTGATTAATGAAAGAGAAGTGTCAAAGTCTTCAGCTATAACTGTGGATTTTTCTATCCACAGGGTTCTTTTAGTACTATCACTTTTGCTTCATGTATTTTGAATCTCTGTCTTCGAGTGCACAGACATTTAGAATTGCATATCTATTTGGTAAATTGATTCCTTTATCTTATGTAATGTCTTTTTTATCCTTGGTAATATTCCTTATTCTGAAGTCATTTTGTCTACTATTAATATAGTTACTCCAGCTTTCTTAAAATTAGAGTTTGCATGGTATATCTTCTTTCTAGCCTTTTACTTGCAGGCAGCATATAAAAACATCTTTTTCTTATCCAATCTGACAATCTCTGTATTTTAATTGATGTGTTCAGATCTTTAACATTTAATATAATTGTCAGTATGGTTGTATACCATTGTATTAGTTATTTTCTATGTATGGTCTCTGAGTTTTGTTTCTTTATTCATTTTGTCTTACTTCTGTATTAAGAATTTTTTTTTTTTTAAAGAATTTTTTTTAAACTTTCATTTTATCTTCACTGTGTAGTTACCTGTTTGTTTGTTTGTTTGTTTTTAATGTTTTCACTAGTTATCCTACAGTTTGCAGCTGTGGCCCCAATCTGATCACTGCCTGTATTGGTATGGCCCCAAGCTAAGGATGTTTTAAAAGTTTTTAAAGGATTTTAAAACAAATCAAATAAAATCAAAATAAGTCAAAACAAACAAAAATAAAGAATATGAGATAGACATTGCATATGGTACACAAAGGCTAAAATATTTACTATTTAGCCCTTTATGAAATGTGTTTGCTGGCACCTGGTTTACTATGTCCATCTTTAATTAATCACAGTCTGCCTTTGTATGGTATGATACTACTTCATGTGTAGCATAAGAACTCAGGAAAGACACACTTCTATGTCTTCCCTCCCATCTTTTGTGCTATATTTGTCATACACTATTCTTTTAAAAATGTCATAAACATAAAATGCATTAATACTATTTTCCTTTGGTCAATTATCTTTTACAGCAAATAAAAAAAAGTTTAAATGTCTTTCACAATATTCTTTATTTTGACAATTTCTTGAAACCTTCATTTCTTTGTGTAGATTCAATTTTCTGTCTGGTCTCATATTCCTTCTGCCTAGAGATTTTATTTTAATACTTGTAGTACAGATCTTTTCCTAATAAATTCTCTGAGTTTTTGTTTAATTTTTAAAATTTCTTTGTCCTTTTTCAAAGGTACTCCTACTGGGTTTTGAATTATGGATGAATAGATTTTTATTTTTTCTTTCAGCCCTTTAAATATAAACAATTATCTTCTATGTTACATAGTTTCTGATGCAAAATCTGCATTACATCTTATTTTCTTCCTGTCCATTTAATGAGTTTATTTTCCTTTAATTTCCTTCAAGATTTTCTTTATACTTGTTTTCAGTAGATTGTATGTGATATATGTGTGTTACAGTATTTATCTTGTTTGGCATTTTCTGAGTTTCTTAAATATGTGGTTTATTTTGTTTCATTATTTTTGGAATATCCTCAGCTGCATCTTTTCAAATATTTTTTTCACTCCCCTATTCTCTTTCTTTTCTTCTCAGATTCTAATTATGCATATGTTAGGCTGTTTGATATTGTCCTACAACTCTTGGTTGCTCTATTTTTTGTTGTTGTTTTTGTTTGTTTATTTATTTAATTACTAATTTTCCTCTTAGTATTCCAATTTGGATAATGTCTTTCAACCCATCTTCATGTTCACTGATTCTTTCTTCAACTCAGTTGAATCTGCAGATGAGTTTTTCTAGGGCATTTTTAATCTCTGTTATAGTGTCCTTTACTTCTAGTATTTTCATTAAATACTTCCATATTTCCATTCAACTTTCCCTGTAGTTTTCATCTGTCTGCTAAAATTATTCATGGAGAGTTTCACAGAGTAATAATAGTTACTTTGAATTATCTGTCTCATGGTTTCAAATTATGTACCGTTTATTAATCTTTTTCTGTTGATTATTTTATCCATTGACAATGTGTTATTTCTTCCTTTTATATGTTTCACAAATTTTAGTTGATTGTTGCATGAAGTGTGCAAAACTTTAAAGCCTGAATGTTATTTTTTTAAGCCTAGAGATACTCAATCTTTTTCTCTTAAACCATTAGTTTGAAGGGTAGGGTTGGTCTAGTGAGGAGATGAGCTGGATATGGGTTTTGTTGATGCTATACATTACCTTCTGTGCACCATCATCTTTTAATTCTCCTGAGTTCATTTTGTGCTTAGAGTGAGGGCTAATTTATTTGAGGCTTTATCATAGTGTTCTTGCTCCACTTTAGGCTTTTAGTCCTCTTTCTGCACCTATGCCTTGGAGAGGGTTTATCCCCCAAATCTCACCTCTCTTCCTCTTGCTGTTGTTTGTTAATCAGTCCTTGCTAATGTGCCGACGACCCTTCCTCCTATTACTATTGGTGTGAGCTAACTTCAGTTCTAAACAGACTGTATGTTTCTGCATCCCAGAGGTGTGGTTTTCTCAGTTATCTTGCTCTTCTCTAGGTAATAGGAGACCACTAATTGTCTGAGCTCAGGACATTATTCTGGAATGGTGGCAATGGAGATGTGAGGAATAGCATGAATTTGAGATATAAGGATTTAAAGGATTTTAAAAGGATTGAGATATATTTAAGGGATAACATCAATAAGACTTAGTGAATTACTGAATATAGAGGATGTGGATATAGAAGTTTAAAGAATATTTTTTCAAGAAAATCAAAAAAGTGCCTACACATTTTGGAAAGATATTTCATATTGGTTATGTGGTAGTCTAATAGATTTTTCTTGACCAGTACTTATGCACCTTTGTGCTACAAGTTAAGCATTTATCACTACCATACTTTTTGGCATGTGTTGAATAAAGGTCAAATCCTTTCTTTGCTCATGGACATAATTTAGCTCCTAGTCTTACATTCTTTAATTTTATATATTTATTTCAGAGTAAATTTAATTGGTTAGACATGCACTTTCTTGGTTACAGTCACAAACTTACGTCTCCCTAAAATTACTACTTTATTACAATCAGTTATATTCCACGTACAGATTAAGGTAGGGGTGAGGTATGCCAGAATACTTTTTTCCCTAAATTTATGCCTTGAGGATAAATGTAATCAGTTTGAATTTTAAGAAAAATGTATGTCACCTCCATGATCAGCCCACACTATCAAAGATGCCATGATTCTGGGATATCTTAATAGCAGCATCACATTTAAAAACCAAATTCCCTAATATTCCTGGATCTGTGGTTTGGCATCTAACATTAATTTGGGAAATTATCCACCATTATTACTTCAGATATTGTTCTGTTACTTATTTCTCCTTCTGATATCCCCATTATGCCTATGTTATACCTTTTGTAGTTGTCCTACAAAATGTGGCTGTTTTGTTTTGTTTTGTTTTGTTTTTTCCTATTAAAAGATTTTTTTCTCTCTTTGCTTTTTAGGTTTGGAAGTTCCTATTATCATATCTTCAAGTTCAGAGATTCTCTTCTCAGTCATATCTAGTCTGCTAATAAGTCCATCAAAGCATTTTTCATTTCTGTAGTGTTTTTGATCTCTAGCATTTTTTTAAATTCTTTCTTAGAATTTTCATCTATCTGTTCTTAAGAGTTATCTATGTTTCTCATTTTCACTCTTACTATATTAATTGTAGTTTAAAAAATTTCCGGTCTAGTTTTAACATACCTACTATATCTGAATCTGATTCTGATGTTTGTTCAGTCTCTTCAAATTGTGTTTTTTCATCTTTTAATATGCCTTATCATTTTTGTTGAAAAATGGACATGGTGTACTGGGTAAAAAGAACTGTAATAAATAGACCTTTAGTAATATAGTGGGGAGGTGTTGGGGGAAAGGAAGCGTCCTCTAGTTTTATGATTAGGTCTCAGTCTTTGGTGAGTCTATGCCCTTGGACTATGAACGTCAACAGTGCATCTCAGTTTTGTTTTGTCCTTTGCCCTCCATGCCCCTTAGGTGGGAAGAGTGTAGCTAGAGGGCTCTAGAGCTTGGTATTTCTCTTTCCCTAAATCAGTTAGGCTCTAATAAAATCCCAACAGGTAAGCCTCATAGCAAAGTAGTTTCTCTTGAAAGCAGATCTTTTTAAGAAGAACAGAATGCTCTAGCATATTTCAAAATAGTTCCTTTTCCCATCCTCCTGCTGTAAGTACAAGAGGATTTTTCTCCAATATTCACTGTAAGAATATGGTAGAGCCTTTGCAGGTAAAGCTTACAAAAGTGTGGGGGACCCTCTCTGACTGGGTTTCCCTAGAGATTTTCACTCTCAGAGTTGTCTACATTGAGCCTTCAGCAATTGGTCAATTACAGGTTAGATTTTCTACCCCTGAACTGGTTCCCACAGAGATTTTTTGTTGGTGGGTTTCTGCTTTGGTAGTTTGGTTCTCTATTAACCTGTTTGTCTCTCCAATATTTGGTATAGTGGTTTGCCTTGTGACCTCACTTCTCTGAACAGATCTAGAAAGAGTTTTTGATTTTTCAGTTAGTTCAGTTTTATACTTGTTAGGACAGAGTGGTGACTTGTAAGCTCCTTCCATGCTGCATCAGAAACAGGAAATTGACAAAGGGTACTTCATCCTTGAATAACTCAACAAACATTCTGAATTGGATGGTTTAGATATTGTCTGGGAAGGGGAGATTTTGTGAGAATAAAATTTAACTCTAAGGAAGAATCTTTAAAATCTTAATACTAATAAATAAAGTATCTGAAATGAAAAAAAAAAGTCAACTGAAAAGGCTTAATAGTAGATTAAAACAGTCAATAAAAGTTATTTAAATTGGAGTCCAAAAAGAAAAAAAAAAAAAGCCAGAACATCAGAGAGTTATTTCAGACAATATCAAATAAATATATCTGGGATCAGGGAGGGGGCGGAGAGAGAATGCAATGGAAGGAACTCTTGAAGAAGTTTTCTGAGAACTTCCCAACAATGCTGAAGGATCTCATTCTTCTAAAAAAGTTGTGCTGTTAAAAAAGTTGTATTTTATTTAATTTAGTGAAAAAAATTGCATAGCATATTTTTCCTACTTCAGTCATATAAAAGAATTGGCTATTTTCATTGACAAAATATTATTTCCTCAAATAGAAAAATGAGTGGAAATAAATAAAAGGCATATTTAGATAATATAACTAGTTAACAAATATATAATAAATACATATATAACATATATCAAAATATATATGAAAAAATATATTAATATATATTTTAATTTTATATAATAAGTAACAATATTAACAACATTAACGAAAAACAGAAATCAAGAAGCCTGGGATCCATTCTTCTCTGCTATCTTACTAGCCCAACCTACTAGTCCTTACTACTTCCATACTAGTCCATTTGGCCTGCTATAACAGCATACCAGAGTCTGGGGGGCTTACAAAAACAGCAGTTTATTTCTTACAGTTCTGGAGCCTGGAAGTCCAAGATCAGGATCCCAGCATGGTCAGGTTCTGGTGATAGTCCTTCCAAGCTAAAGACTGGCATTCTCACCATGTTCTCACAAGGTGGAAGAGGAAAGCAAATCTTGGGGTCTCTTTCATTAGGGCACTAATCCCTTTCATGAGAGCTCCACTCTCATGACCTAATTATCTCCTAAAGGTCCCACCTCCTAACACCACCACAGTAGGCATTAAGATTTCAACATAGAAATTTTGGGGAGATGCCTTTGGACCATAGCATGCACCTTCCACATTCAATCAATTTTCAAATCCTTATGCATTACATAAGGATTATATATATCTTTAATTAACCCTTTGCTATCTATCCCTACTAAAACCTATTTATTTAAAATTATCACTTACTTTTTCATAGATGAAAAGGAAGCTTTAGCAGTTAGTCTCTGCTTATCATTCCAGTTGCAACTGGGAGGATGTCTAGGGAAAAATGACTTGGTTAAATCTCCTTGTGACATTTAAATCAAATTACTTGATGGCATTAACTGCAAATCTTCCTTGACTTAAGATGTTGTTATGCCCCGATAAAATCATTGTAAGTTAAAAATATCATAAGTTAAACATGGATTTAATACACCTAGCCTACCGAACATCATAGTTTAGCTTAGCCTACCTTAAACATACTCAGGACACTTACATTACCCTACAGTTGGGCAAAACCACCTAATACAAAGCCTATTGTATAAGAAAGTATTGAATATCTCATGTAATTTATTTCATACTGTATGGAAAGTGAAATAGAATGGTTGTATGCGTACAGAGTGGTTATGGGTATATAGGTTGTTCACCCTTGTGATTGCGTGGCTGACAGGAAGCTGGGGCTCAGCATCCCGAGAGAAGATTGTACCACACAGCACTAGCCCAGGAACAGATCAAAATTCAAAGAATGGTTTCTACTGAATGCACATTACTTTTACACCATGGTAAAGTTGATAAATGGTAAATTGAAACTTTGTAAGTTGGGAGCCAACTGTAGTAGAATGATAAAGGAGAGTCTGTCTATGGCCCTTATTTATGAGAATTTACCTGTCGGCCCAGATTACTCTCTGATTCTTATGAGTGTGATTTGATAATCCAATTTCCTTAGATTGGTGTTGTTAATGAATTATCTTTATTTTGTGCAAATAATAATAGCTAAGACACTTTTTTGACAAGAAAAATAGGAAATGGAAATACATTATGAAAATTTGATGTGATGCCTACCTATTGGTGAGAAGTGAAATAAGAGTTGAAGAAGGTTATGGGAGGCATTTCTCATCAGTGGAATTGGGAAAAATAAGCTTAAACCATGGGCTAAGTAAATAAAGTTCCAGGCAGAAAGGAAATTTTCAAGAAAAATTATTTTTCCTGGAAAATGTTACTGATCTTGGTGAAAACTTTATCTCTAATAGACAAGATTCAGGAAAATGAGAGAATAAGAAACACACCTTTCATTGTTTGTTTTTGTTTTATTTGATAGCCTTCTGGCCATATATTATGTCCTTGGTGCACAAACCGCCTGGGCAAATGTTATATTCACTTGCAAAATAACTCAATTAAGACTTTTGGTTATTATTTTTTTTTTAATTATACAAGAAGCTGGAATCAAAAACTAAGTGAACATGGAGTTCTAAGGATATTCTGTGAAAGAACTATGATGTTTAAAGGGAAACATCAGTAAAAAGAGTTAACAACCTATGAGCCATTCTATTAATTCTAGTAACTACCAAGTGGAACGGATTATTCAGCTGATCACAAATCACCACGTGGCCACAAACCTTTATGAACAGATGTCTCTCCATGGTACGACAACCATCTTGCTACAGTGGGAGAATATGAAAAAACCTAGAGAGGGTTAATTGCCTCAACTCTCACTGACTCACGAATAAAATTCTCCGATGTGATAGGAATGTAAGGTGTGTGCCACCTACCTCACCTGGCTTTATCATAATCCAGGGAGATACAGTGAATTTAATGCCACTGACCAGACCGTGATACAGGATATAATGAAAAGAAGTGTCCATCTTGGACAACTTAGGTGCCTTGCTCTTGGTAAGCTCAATTTGTACTCTCAATGAAATGAAATCCAATATGCCACAGAGATATTTGAATTCACCATCATATTGCCATAATCTAGCGAGGCAGTACTTGGACTTGATAACTACAAAAAACAAGTGACTTGGGCTGTGTGATGGGAAAAATGATACATGTTGTCTGAATGAGAAGTGAAACAAAGGGAAGAAATAAAAAGACTAATGGAGTTAATAATAACCTACTCAACTGGTGGCTTTTGAAGAATGTGTTGAAATAAAGAACACTGACAAGATTTCCACTAAGAAGATGATAGTGTATTTTAAATACTTGGTAGACAAGAGATTCACTCTGATCCAAGGGAAATATGGGCAGCATCTTAGGCCTTATACAACAATTTCAATGACATAGGCTGAGGTGTTATGCATAACCTTTTTAGGATTGATGGATATGGGGCTTGATGTATAGTAACTCATATAATGTATAGAGATGACACTCCAGAAGGTACAAAGTTAAACTGGTATGCATGGAAATTACATGAAGGAGGGAACTAAATTTACAAATTTAGAAGAAATTATTCTCTAGTCCAGTCATCTTTGCTTGAATGTATAATAGAATTGGCCATTTTGGAGTATGGGGCATTTTTGCCATTACTCTTTTCATGTAGTTACTTTTAAAGCCTTCCCTTTGTCCCATTTTGATTGGTCATGCTAAATGGAAATTTTTGAAATTATCCATGTCCTTCTAGGTAGTAAAAATTAGGCAATACAGAATTCTAAGGGACAACATAAGATCTGTGTTCTGAATAAGAAAATGGCTGGAGGTGAATTTTGATTCTAATTCTCTTTTCATTAGTCTTTTCTGGCCAGTATATAAGTCAGCTCCTAGAGACTGAGAGTGGATCATTAAAGATTAAAGATTTATTCCTGTGAATATTTTAGTTGTCCGTGAAGTATACCTTTATAGTACCTACATGTTATTTTAAATACTATATAGGAAATACAACAGGCCAAGCAGGATTGATGAACCAATATAGATATGTCTAATGATTTTGTTAAAATACCAGCTTTGGGGGTGCCTGGGTGGCTCAGTCGGTTAAGCGTCTGCCTTTGGCTCAGGTCATGATCCCAGGGTTTTGGGGGTAGAGCCCCACATTGGGTTCTCTGCTCAGCAGGGAGCCTGCTTCTCCCTGTCCTTCTGCCTACTGCTCTGCTTACTTGTGCTCTCTCTCTCTGTCAAATAAATAAATTCTTATAAAATAAAATAATAAAATAAAATAAAATAAAATACCAGTTTGGGGGATGCCTGGGTGGCTCAGTCAGTTAAGCATCCAACTCCTGACTTCGGCTCAGATCATGATCTCAGGGTCCTGAAGTCGAGCCCTGCATCAGCTAAGTGGGGAGTCTCCTTCTCTCCCTCTCCTTCTCTCTCCCTCTGCCCCCCCTAAAATAAATAAAATAAAATCTTAAAAAAAAACAGTTTTGAATTCCTATTTGCAATCTCATGAAATGGAAGCCAGGATGACAGAAAGATATTTAAACTTATCATCATATTACCATAATCTAGTGAGGCGGTAGTTGGGCTTGGTAACTGTAAATGGTAAATATGTTTCTTACATTGATAACATGATAATTTTTCTCTTCAAAGGAAGAAATGCAGGAGGAGTTAAGGACTGTAGTCACTCATGTGACAAATAGTGTTTGTTCAATAAATCCAGAAAATATTCAAAGTTAATCCAGTTTGTGAAATTCCTGAGATATATGGCTATATCAAATTTGGGGAATAAGTTACCATCTCTCACTGGACCTGCTTTAAGTAAGAAGCTTAGGGATCAATAGTGCTGTTCAGGTTTTGCTAAAATTACATTCCTTATCCAGGAGTCCTTTGAGCTTCTCTCCACACATTTAAAATGATAATATCAAAATCTGAATCAGGCTCTGAACAACAACAACAACAACAACAACACATTAAAAATCTTATTGAGAATGATGACATAAGCAGTTCTGATAAGCTTTATGGCCTGACTGAGCAGGTGGTTGTAGAAATGTTTAAAACTAGAATATATGAGGACTAGAGCATTTGGCAGAAGTTGAGTAAGGCTATCCTGCAGAGACATCTAGGTTTTGAACTCAGATGCTTCCCGTTTGAAACAATATTTTAGTTTGTTACTGGTCATAGGTAAAAAGTAGCCCCATCACAGAAGGGCATCAGATAATTCTGAGGCTACAAATAATGATCGTGTCCTGGAAGATGTCAGAAGCCCATTTGAAGAGAGATAAAAGTTCATGGAGAGGAAGTGCAAAAGTTCAGGATTAGTATATCGTATATATGAGCAAGTTGTTCCTTCCCAGCCAGTGGAGGCAACGAGTGAGTCTCCTATGACCTCTATACCACTTTTAAATTGAGGTCTGAACCTTCTGATTTTCTCCCAGCTGAGGCAAAAGAGGCTACTTAGTTTACCGATAAGAGTTCCTAAATTGAAGGACATGTTGCTATCTAGAAATCAATCATACTCTACCCTACGGAAAATAAAACCTTGGTGGAAGAGGCCAAGGGCAAATCTGCAGCGGGCAAAACTGAGACCCATTTATTTAGCAGAAGAGAAGGCTGGGTCCTGACCACAGGGGAATGTTTGGATATTTGTAGGCTCTTGAGCTATAGTCAATGGCTCTGTAGTATGTACAGGCAAATGGATCTTTTACAAAACACATTTTCATATGGGGCACTCATTTATGCAAATCTCTGAGAAATTTAGAGGAATAATTTAGAAGTGCCATGTAAATGCCAAACAAAAATCTCAGTTGACAGTTCAGAAGTCAAATGGAATACAGAAGCAAAAATAGTCAAATCTCCAGAGCGCATGCTAAGACCGTGCACCAGTGAGCCAAGATGGCATACTCACCTTGCGCCTGATGAATCCACTGCTGACAAGGAGGGAATTGTTTGGAAATGTCTGTAAGTAAAATTTCCCCCCCATACATGCCTATATATAGCTGACAAATATATTATATTGGACATTTACCCAAAGGACTACAAATTGGTCAATTGTGGTTGTATTTAATCTGCTAAACTTTGCTTACCTATAAAAGATACAACCTTGGAAACTATTGGAACATAAATATTTGGAACAATATTTGGAACAATAAGTTTCTATCTATTTGACCTACCTGGACACATCTTACAGGCAAGGTTCATCGTGCTATGGGCAAGGAAATGTTCTAAGCATTTACATGGATTAACACTTTTAATACTACAGCAATTCTACAACCCAAACTTTAAAGATGAAAGAACCATAGAGAAGTTAAGTGATTTTCCCTAGGTCCTGCAGAAAGTTAGTGGTAAAGTCCATAAAGTTTGCTTTGGATTCTCTGCTCTTAAGCAGCATGCTCTACTGCCTCTTCACAGTCACACATTGATCAGAATTAAAGCAAACAAATAAACAGAAAACCAGTTTAGCAATGTATTAGGAGAATCTTAAAATCAATCATTTTCTGGCACATTTTTATTGCAGCATTTTTTTAACACAGTTAAACAAGATCCCAAATAATGGCTGGCCATATAGAAATGATTATGCAAATCGTAATAAATAATAGACTAATAAGGCAAATAAACAAATATACAGATGCTAAAATTATAACTTTAAGGTTTCTGACTTTAAAAGCAATTAATGAAAAAGTAGAAACACAATTCCATGTTCATTATGGCTTGTCACTACATAAATTTGAAGCTTAAATTTAAAATTAGAAGGGCATGTCACAAAATGTTGATTGTGAATATATTTGAATTGTGACATTAGGAGTCATTTTGATTTTTATGCATTTACCAAATGTAGAATAACAAACACATTTCCTTTTAAATGGAAAATCATTTCTTAAAAATACTTTTTCTATTTCTCTGTACAACTAATATTAACAGTTGCTTGCATATATTTGCTTGCATATTGGGAAAATAAATTGTTTTCTATCTATATTCATCACTTCCATAGTGGCCAACTGGTCCATCTCAGTTTTTATGCGGCATAAGGAGATATTTTAATACCCTTGCACACATATCATTCAAGTAAAATTCCCCTAATTCTATGAAATTAAGTGTCTTTGTTGGTTGATTTTGCTTTAAAAATATCTTATGCCGAATTCAACACTAGTTTTCTCTTTTTTCTTACGTGGAAAGTGAAAGAATACTTGGTATCTAAGTAGTTCTCAGTAAACTGTGAAGGTCTCTTGCTAATAAATAGATCTGATCTTCCCATGAAGGGCCCATATTCCACCCTGTACAAAGGGAACTGAAATACTGGTTACATTCTCTGCCTTCTCTACAAATGTATCTCTTGATTTTATTGTAGCCTCTTAAGAAGTCTCATAGCTGGATATGACCAAAATAATTTACACCTGGCATATTAGAAAGCATAAAGCTCATCTTAATAGAATATATGCCAAGGTCATCCCTCTAGGTGAGGTAAACACGATAATTATTTAGCGTTTAAACATCAGGGAACAAATGAAGTTGAATTAACATCATTGCAGTAACACATTTAGTTACTATCATAATCAGTAACAAAGATAAAAAGGGTGTCTGAATTTTCAAGGTATTATCCCTTTTTCTGAAATGCATTTTTATAGAGCTCAGAATGTTTTTAAAATTAGTAGGAATATTCAATAAAGATAATGAATAATTTGGCTTAATGTCTTAACAGTACATATTTATAAGGACTATTGTTTGCGTTGTGACTCAAAGAAAAATTTAACATATACCTATCTCATAGAGGATGTTTTATAATAAAGCTCTATTTCTCAAATTTTAATCTTTAATGTTTCAAGCCAGTGTAATGCTGAAGCCCTCTTTTCTATGGTCAACTCTAGATGTGGTTTAAAAAATTAAGAAAAGTAATTTCTTTTTGTCCATATGCCATTGGATTTTATAATCAAAACAAAAATATTTAACACATTTCCTGTGTTTTTCATCACCAAAACAAGAGAGTTTTGGAATATTGCAAATTTATGTTGTACACGAAGCAATGTCATTTCAGTATCAATTGAATGCTTTGATATTTTGACCTCATCAAAATTAAAAAGGAAAACAATTGATTTTATTTGAATGAATATACATACTGTCATAAAAATTATAATATTGAGAATTCAACATTTTTTACTAAATAGAATAGAATTTCTCCTTTTTTTATCATAAGCAAAGTTAAATAATACAAAAATTAAGTTTAGGGAAGTCACCACTATGCCAGTTCTTACCATCAGGAAATGTCCTGTGAGATTTAAAATATGTTTTTCTTATCTCAACATGACAAGTGTTACCACTTTTGACGACCCTAAATAATTATTCCATTATCTAAATGTTTTTATATTCAAATAAGACATTTAAAAAATTGCTGCTGACTTGCTGTGTGACCTGGAGCCATTCACTTAACCTCTCTGTTTCTCGATAGGAATCAGATTAAGATTAATTATCCATGCATGCTTTGCTAACGTAGAGAGAAGTTAAAATATGTCATACACATTCAAGGTATTATTCAAATGTGTAATCATATATAGTAACGTCTGTCAGCATTTGAATTAAATGATAAGCTTGGATATTTAAAAATGCTTTTGTGTGGAATTTAGAAATTCAACTAAGGCCAGATATTTCCACCAATTCATAATCCATATTAAATGGTTAGAGGGGAGAAAATAACTAGAGATTAAGCTTTTATTCAAATTCAAATCCAATTTTCTACATTTAAAAATCTTAGTTTTCTTAGAATGACATTATTCCTTCAGAGAAAGGGGAAAAAGACTTTTCCTTGAAAAACTGTCATTGGTCAAGTCATTATTAGTAATCCTTTGACACCACTGGGGAATTAAGACTCCTGATGTCCAGCCTTAGCTAAGGAGCTAATTAATTAGCTGTGCCTCGAGGAATTCAGCTACTCAGTTTGAACCTCACTTTCTTAATCTAAAAAAATGAAAGAGGAGTTTAGAGCAAATGACTTCCAGAAGTAATTTCAGAATGAACATTTTATGATTTATAATCATTCAAACTATTTTTACAGCCTCGTCAATTCTAAAACAATAACAATAATAAAACACACATACACATTGGCTTAAAAATAAGAAATAGATTAGGAACCAGCTCTCCGGATCGCATTCAAGATGGCACAAGTTTCTACGCACACAATTCCTTCAAGAGATGGGATAAACTTGTTGCATGGCTCTCATGGACCTACTTGGCCAAGTCCTGAGGAGGGGAAACCTTTCCTCTTGCCACAGGGGAGGGAGGGTACTTCCTTAACAATTGAGTCTGATCTCATTGTGGATGACAGCCATGTTCTCTGTGGAGGGTACTTGGGTTTTATTTTCACAAGCAAAGGCCTGAAGTGGGTTGTTTCGTTTGTCTAATTTAGCACTTTTACATTCTTTTATCACTGAGTTTTACCAATTACCTTCAGAACTGAAGCCCAGTCCTTGGATCAACCAGAGTTCAACTCTAACATGCCCACACTCCACACATGTTTTTGTTGCTTTTTGAATCATGGGGGCCTGCTTAATTTATATTTCCTCCATCCTTAGGTCTCCTTCAAACTTAGTGTTTCCCAAATACTTCTCTCCATTTACTACAGGATTTTTTTATGATCAGCTGCCCTCATCTGTTAGAGCGCTACTGCGCTTCCTTCGCCATATGTGCATTCTTAATAAGTTTCTTGTGGCCAGTCAATCATGAACCATTTATAATTTAAGCCATTTATAATTTAAGCCTTACCCACATACCAAAGATTTCACTGTTATTCATGTGCTCCTTTATCTGCTTTTACTTGCAAACTAACCATCATTCGCTCCACCAGAAGCAATCATCCACCATCTGTCAATCTGAGACTCACTTGTCTCGGAAACTGAAGCCTGGTATTTAGATATTGCAGGTATTATGAGCACTTCTCATCTCACACCCTTCTCTCTCTTCTCCATTCATTTTTTTTATTGTTAACAAGCATCCTTTCCGATGTTTTCTATGCTTTGTGACTTGTCTTCTACGTAGATATTTTCAGCATGACTACATTTTTGAAAGAAAAGTGGTGCCATCATATTCACCTTGTCATTTTTAAGTATATCTGAAAGCAATGGGAACTTAGCCAGAATAAGAAATACAGCAATAATTCATTACATAGATTTTTTTTTTTCCAATTTTATTATAGGAAGAGACTGGATATATTAATTACATAGACTAATTAAAACTATATGTAGTAATGAATTATCAAAGAAAGTTTATTTTATTTATTTATTTATTAAAGATTTTATTTATTTGACAGAGAGAGACAGCGAGAGCAGGAACACAAGCAGGGGGAGTGGGAGAGGGAGAAGCAGGCTTCCCGCTGAGCAGGGAGCGCGATATGGGACTCGATCCCAGGACCCTGGGATCATGACCTGAGCCGAAGGCAGATGCTTAACGACTGAGCCACCCAAGCACCCCAAAGAAAGTTTATTTTTATCCTGAAAAGTAATTCTACTTTTCCTATCCATAACTCTCTTGTGTTGTATTCACATAAATCTTTCAGATGAAAAAGAGAAATGGGAAAATCTCAAAATGAAATTCATTCTTGTTTCCTATATGTTAATTTGTGAGTGTATATAGGGAGAAATAAATGTCAAATTAAGCTCACAAATGTTGTTATCTCAGGAAAGCCCTCTCAAAAATGGAGGCGGGGAGCTCTTAATTTGTATCACACTTCAAAAGTTGATAATGTACCTAAATCTGAAATGGGATAAATATTTTGTCTTAAAATTTCTACGTAGACTAGGTCTTTCTCTTCTTTAATAAAAGCAATTAATAAAATAACTACTATCATGCCTTACCACACTCAGTGAGTTAATAAAAACTTTCACTGAAACACTTTTTGTACCATAATTTTCACATAAAATACTTTTCTATTTTTCATTTTCAAGACAACTACCAAGTTCCCAGAAAGAACTGTGAAGTACTTAATGAGACATTTATCTGGTCTATGTATTTTATATTTAGCTGATAATATAATGAGGCCAAGGTACTGGAATGAAACATCCCTAACATTTCACATAATTTTCCACTTCGTCTCCACCATTTTTGGTATTTCGGCAGGGTATTTTAACTTTTTGATGTTTTGAACTTTACCATCACTATCAATAATCACGACGTTGGATGCAGCATCCTACTAAACCTTATCCTGAAAAATACATTTTCATCTATCTTTGAGTATATTATTAAGATGATTGCAGTCTAACAAAGCAATATGCTTTAAATTTGATTTTTCTATAATACCACATGAAAGTTCTTTTTAACTCTGATGTTTCCTCATGCACATTTTAAAGCCATATTACAAAAAGCAGAATTTCTTATGGTTTTCCAAGTCTTTCATGATTTTACATGTATGTCTCTCTCTCAAAAATATAGTTAATTATTACACTTAATAAAATATGGCTAATAATCCTGTAAAAATGTAAAATACTTCCATTTGGTATTTTTTTATTTTCCAAACACATGAAAACATTCATTGTTACATGGCAGGAACAACTGAAAATCAACATGTTTAATAAGAAGCATAAGAAATTCTCTGTAATTTTCTTCCCCTTTGTATATTTTAACAATACTTTGAAAAGGAAAATTAAATATTACAGAAACAAAATCCATTTATTCTCTTAAACATATTTCTCCTCTGAAATATATATCTTATTCCATGTTCCTTCTTATTTCATATGACAAATCAATCTCTCATCTCACACTCACATACAGCAGTTAAGAATCTTGCTGTAATAGGAAGAAATTGTTTCTCTCCTCTACCATCTACCACAATAAGAAAGGGGAACACATAAGAAAGTTCTGTATAAATAGCAAAACACTATCCAAATAAAGTTGTTATTGTTTTATTTATTTCAAAATGTGGTTTAACTTACTGAAACATGTAAGAATTAACTCTACAAAATTGACCCCTGAACTGTGATTCCTGAACAAGTTAACTCTTCTGCTTCAGTTTCCCAATCAATAAAATGGGAGATGATGGTAATAAGCATACTACGTTCCTCACAAGATTGCTATGAGTTTGGAGGTGGTGTAAGTTTGGCAGTGACTATAAGCTGTGAACCACTCATAAAAATAAGGAATCATTACTCTGCTTTTATTTCTAGAAGACTGATTTATATGTTCAGTTGAAGTCTATAGAATGAAAAATTAAGAAATCCTACATGTAGAAAGATTGGCATCTGCATATAGCTCTCACTCGATCTTTTGCTATTTCACGCTACAGAATTCTACACATCAAAAATTAAAATTTAAAAAATGTGTTGGTAAATTTTCTAAGAGTAAGGGAAATACATAACAGTGTTGTGTGAATACTGTTGAATAGGATAAGCAAAAAAGAGTAAGTAAAATTTCACCCAACTCATAAAATACTGCAGACGAAATTGCAATCACATCTACTATCAAAATTTCATGGTTCCCAGATAGAAACACTCTCTTGTTTCCTGATTCCGCATGGTAATCTAGTGTTTTCCTTCCCTTGGATGATTTTGAGATACAATCGAGTGCACAGAATATATTAGAATTCATTTGCAATTTAATTCAAAAATTCCCTTTTTGTATTTGGGCACAAACATCCACAGGCACTAGGTTAAATATATATATCTATATATATATGAACGTAAAAATAAGAGAGGTAAGGTTTCTGATAAATAGTACTGGATAAAAGCAATAGTTTAAATATTCCTATACCTATTTAAACTATGCCAATAGTTTAAATAGTCCTATATAGTTTGGGGTAATTTAGTGCAAATAAGATATGTTATAGAAGAGTTAGAAGGAGGAACTGTTAGAAGTTGAATCTACCGTTAAGCATAGAAGAAAATCATTATGTGTCAGGAATAGAATTTTAGTCTTAGAGACAAAAGAATAGTCCCAGGACAGCTGAGAGGGGGAAATTCTGCATTGTGTTCATGAAACCCTGAGCAGAGCCCTCGAGGGAAAAGAGAAAACTCCACAGGGTTTGCTAACATTGAGTTGGCCCAAAATGACAGGGGACACACAGAATGTGTATAAAAAATGCTTAAAATGTGCTCAGGTAAATTCCTCTCTGCCAAAATGAAATTCAAGTATGAAGAATGTATTCCCCAGTGGGCGATGCTGCAAATTGATTTTTAGGACCCCTTCCAACTGTACATAAATAGAAAAGTGCATGTTAGTAGTTGAAGATGGATTTTTCCAATTGTATTGGGAACTTCCCTACGACTAGAAACACTTCAGTGGGAAGTGTCAGCTAATAAACTGCTCAGGAATATTCTCGATTGACATTAAAAGAACATATGAAGCCTCCGTAAAGTTCTTTTGGCAAGCTCTTAGCAAATTGTGCATGTGTAGAATAGCATAAAGTAGTACAATATTGAATAATCCCCCAATGTGGTTTTTAATTATTATTGCTATCAGCTTATGCAATAAGCTTGAGTTTTCAAGAGGAAACAATCAAATAATTAAGATAAACAAATTTGAAAATTTTCATAATAATTACCCTTTAGTTCCATTGTCTGGTGTTTCATTCAAAAGATCCAGTCAAGGAATACTAGCACAGTTCTTTTTAATGTACAATAACTTACAGAGTCTTAATTTCACTTTTTCTGGCTTTCGACTTTTTAGCACTTCTTTAATTTCTTCTTCTGGCTAACAACCGTGAAGTGGTCAAAAGGCAGGGATAAGGAGGAAAGCGTGGAGGAGGAATCCACAGGGTGTAGATAATCCACAAACAGGCTAATTGGTCCCTGGATAATTGCTGATCTCTTCAGCAGCAATGCAACTGAGAATTCCAGGAAAATGAAAATACTTTATTTATATCTGTTCAAATTTTGTTTTCAAGAATGGAAGTACTAATCAGATGAGTTTAACTATTTGACCAACATCTCTAATCGATAACTACCTTCTAAATAGTCACAAATTGTCTTTGTCTGCATTATCATGTGCTTGTATTTTCATTCATTTGTAACTGAACAAAATCCTGACTAATACGGAACTAAAAATAAGGACTAGAAACCATCTGTGTTCCTCTGCCCCTTATTTTTCTTCTCTGTATTGCGATTCTAGCTCAGCCTTATCAGTGACAAGCTGTATGACCTTGTTCAATTACTTTATCAACATTACACAAGAGGGTTTTCATTTCTTAAATAAGAATATTCTACAACATTAAGGTATTCACACATTCACAAAAACATTTAAAGAGTGCTTATTTCATGAAAGGCTTGTACTTGGCATGAAAGAAATGTAAGCAATAACTAAATCATAATCCTTGCTTTAAGAAACTAGTATTCTATAAGGAGACAAATAACTATAATAGAAAATCATGTGATTTCCACTTAAGAACGTGAAAGCAAAATACAATGGATGCTAAGAGATAGCTTCAACTTGGAAGAGTACGTTGAAAGAAAGCATTATTGGGAAAATGGTATTTGACCTGGGTCCTCAGAGATCTCTAAAATTTGGCAACCTGGGGTGTCCCAACTGATGAGAAATTACAAAGAATGAAAAAGAAGGTACGTGCTGTGGAGTTGAGAAGCACAGGGAATTTTTAGGGAAATATGCGTGGTGTTGTTTGGTTGAAGCATTTAGTATGTGTAAATGAGTTGTTGGATACAGGTTAAAAAGGCAATCGGGGGCTTTGAAGTTCAGGGAGAACAGGATTTGACCGTGAATATTTTTCAGCAGAGTGGTCTAGAGCAACCACTTGATACAATGTGTGGTATTACACTTCGCTTGATACAATGTGTGGTATTAACACAGAAAAGAGATTCTAGGTGGGTGGAACTAGTAAGGAGCCTATTTTAGTGATGTTTCTGATGAGCAATTGGTAACTGAACTAGAATGCTGATAATAGAAATGGTAAAAGAGGAAGAGATGCAAAAGGCACACAACTTGAAGTGTAAATAGACATGTTGCCTAGGTAGAAGGAGAATCAAGACCACTAACATTTCAAGTTCGTTGAGTAGAAGATAGTTCCATTAAATAAAATAAAGGAATCTAAAGAGGAGTCAGAATGTAGCCTGTTATCTGTAATTATACTCATTGACTTTGACGTATTAATAGTTAACCAATTGGGCACTGAATAGTGTGTAATTGGATTTCTGGATGGAATGTGAGGTTGTGAATAATACCTTTGTTCAAACTATAAAAGTGGATGAATTATCAAAGAATGTAGGTACAGAACAAAGACATGGCCTTAGAATAATGCCACAATTTGGAAGTTTGAGAATAAAATATGGGCCACAGATTTAACACAGAAAGAGTGGTTAAGGCATGAGAAGAGAACACAAGTAGTAAATGGTCCTAGAAACAAATACAATACGACCTGAGTCGAAGGCAGACGCTTAACCATCTGAGCCACTCAGGCACCCTCAAAGGCATGTTTTAACAGCTTACAAGCACCAGAAATGATTTTGTATTTCAGTTCTACTAAACAGAGATGAATGGAGAACTGTTTTCTACTTGTGCATATATATAACAATATGAGGGCACATCATATAATTTAGCTATACTCCTCTGGATTTACAAAGAAAGCTATGTGTTATGTTGGAACTGGAATTTTTCACTGTTAATTTTCCATCTATAACAACTCTCCTTTTGAAACACTGTCTACAGATTTATTCTGGAAGGAGCATAATTCACTTAAAAGGTTATTTCTGAACTGTGACCACATTAACTTGATTGCAACACAGAGGAAGTATACATGATAGAATTAATTTATTTCCTAAGAAGCTATGATACAAGGAATAAAGGTATCCATATGCCCTCTAGTTCCATTGTGTGCCTTTCAATGTTTTGTGCTCACTACTATCATTCTTGTCAAGCACACTTAACCTCTAAGCTCATGACTGTTTCATTTTCCCTCACCACCATACATGTTAGACACATTCCAGTTTAACATTTTTGATAAAAAACAGCAACCAAGATTTACCGAGCATTTTTTTTTTTTTTTTACTGAGCATTTTCTGAGTGTCAAGGATTGTCATGAGCATTTAATTCTCAAAATAACCCAGTACAATAAAGAGTCTAGCTCTATTTCTGATGTTTGATGGCTGACAGCTTTCAAGCCCCACTCCTCCCCTTTACCCCACATTTGGGGTGGCTGATAAGAAAGCCCAGATTCATCTTCCCCTGGGTTTACTCAAGTTGTCCAAGGATCCATATCTAAGAGTGGGTGGGATCTACATTTAAATTCAGACTGTCTGGTTTCAGAGCCCAAGCCTTAACTGCTACACTAAACTGCCTCTCTATTCTCTTCTAATGGAAAAGATTCTCAGACAAACATCAATAATCATGGTATTACAACTGAATAGATTAAAGTACGTTAGAATAATAAAATAAATGTCGTGAGCTTATAGGTTCAGCACTAATGGTAAGTGAGCAAAAAGTTCTTTGTGTTAATACCTGCATTTTAAATTAAAATTCTTCATAAGAATGAGATATTTGTGGCTAAGTTAGCTGCAATAATAAAAAACACATAAAAGCACTTTAGAGGTTCAAATGGCTCTCAAATGTTATGATTATCTGTCAATTTAAATTTCTTAGATTATATTAATTTATTAGGTTTGATTACCATTAAGAGTATACTTCTTGTGCTTAAATTTGTTTTAGTAATCTAATAATTTAAGTCACCTGCAATGAAAAATTTCAATGACATAGAATTCTAGCCTAGAAGATTTTTTCTTGCTTTCTGCTTTAGCTGCTCATCTTCAACAGTCAACACAATCCAATCTTTACTAGCACTGTTAGAATTGACATTGGAATCTGCAGCAGTATTTGTCTTAATCCAATATTTGTCTCATTCCCAGTTCTTACTCTCAGTATTTACCTTATTCCTGAGCGTTTTAATTTTTGTATTTGTTATATGCCTTTTCTTCTCCCAAAGACTCATCTTAACAGGTTTTCTCTCATTGCATCTGTAAATGACGGTGCAGCAGATGCATGTGTAATGTGGGACCTTGCAAAGTTCCAAATGACTAGATGAGCTCAGCAGGTGAATTCAGAATTACCAACCATTGCTCTCAACTTTCATGAGTTTAAATAGCAGTGATGAATAGTCATGGTGTATGGGCTTGGCTAGATCTCAGACCTGGGGAAAAAAAAATAACTTTTTATAGATAGTTGGTTAGAGCAGCTTCAACTTCAGACCCCTTCCTTCCTTCCTTCCCTCCTTCCTTCCTTCCTCCCTCCCTCCCTCCATTCCTTCCTTCATACCTTCCTTCCTACCTTCCTTCCTTCCTTCTCTCCTTCCCTCTTCTTTTTTTCTCCCAAATATAAATAATATTTGCAGGAGAAATGTTATATTGGGTTATTTAAATTATGCCAATATAGACCAAGAGAAGGGAAACCATTTCAAATCTCATCACGGTACAATTAGAACCGATTCATTGAAGAGCAGATTTTTTTAAAATGATGTTTTTATATTATTTTACTTCATGAATACAATAAAATAAACAATATTGGATTTATAAAAACAAAATGAGAGTAGTCTTTATGGCATAAGAATTTGGACCATGGTTTATACTAAAGGATTGAATAATTTTAGCAAATGTATTATGGTCAATACTAAAACACAAAAAAGTTTGGCAAATTTGTTCTTATTTTGAAAATTGAATTTAGTTTCTTTCTCAAAAAATGAGTTACAAAAAATACTTTTAGTTTGCAGAAATAAGTGGACCTGCTCTGTGTGTGTGTAAACAATTTTTTTTTAGTCTGATGAGGATGATATAATTGAGTAGAAAAAACTAATAAGGTAAGTGTAAAAAGCTTGAATTAATGTAGGGAGTTGATTTTCTCATAACCTTAGAGAATATACACAGGGCAAGAAGGAAGATAAAAATCTGTGAATATCTAATAAAGAAGATGAGTTTTTCTTTGAAAATAGAAAGTGTAACCCATATATGCATAGTTAAAATCCATTTGCTGAAAAGGGATAAATGCTATTTTTATATTTTATATTTCATTCAATGAACAGTTAAACGGATCTAGGTAAACTAAGTTTACACAACATTACTGATTATATAATAATAAAACAAAAAAGATATTTCCACCATGCACCAGTGGGAAAGTGATGAAACCAACTGAATCTGGAGGCCCAAAGCCCACTCTAGATCCCACTAAAGCTCCATGATGAATTGCTCATATTTCAGAAAGGTACTGTGGTGGATTCTGTGTCCCACAATGGGGTCTCCTTGCTAATTAAACCTCCAGGTTCCTCCCCCATCCACATTTTCAGATGATGTATTTCAGTGACAATACTGAAGCAAACAGAAAAGAACACTCACCAACTTACTCTTCTAAGCCATTTATCGCAAATAGGTAAAGATTTTTCATCCATTAGGGCTGTATTTCTTTCCCCTCAGCCTAGAACTGGAGAATGAATAAGGGAGAAACACAGTGGATAATCTCTAGGAAGTAGGGCTGATAGGAAAAGACACATTAAAAGACTTCTGGGATTGCGGAATGAGAACAACACTGGAGGACAAAATAAAGTGTCAAATAGTTGAAGGTGGAGAATATGCCATACACAAGGAGAACTCAAGATGACCCTTGAGTAACTGTAACCCTTGCAATTTTCCTGTAGGTCAAGAGACCAGCAACTGATTACTTATGTCAACGGTTGAAAGCTATATTATAAGGGCAATGGTGACTAAATTTTTAGATTGTACTCTCTGTCAGCTAAAACAAATTTTGGAGTGTACTTTATAAACTTATTATCATCTATGCTATATTAAACATGTATTTATATTATAAAATATACAAATATGAAATATAGAAAAGAGCAGAAAACTATGCACGGTTGTTTGTTCTCTACCAGATTGACCTGTTATCATGTGCTTTTCCACCCCAACAATGTGCTTGCTTACCTGACTTTGGAGACCATAAACTTAGAGGAAAGTCCGCAGACTACAAATTGAATGCCATATCTGTCTCTCCATTTGACTTTTTTACATTTCATAAACCAACAGTGCAAAATTTTAAAATTTTTGGAAAAAAAGTCAAAAGAAAAATATGATTTTGTGACACATGAAAAGTATATGAAATGCAAATTTCAGTGTCTGTAAGTAAAGGTCTATTGGCACAGAGTCACGTTCATTTGCTCCCTTGTTGTCTATTGCTGCTTTTGAGCTAGAGTGGCAAAAATGAATAGTTGTGGCAAAGACCGTTGAGTCCACAAAGCCTTAAATAATTGCTATCTGACTCTTTACCAAAAAAGCTGGCTAACCTTTGATTTAGAGGATAATGCCATGCTCCATATAAATTCCTTCCCTTCAGATCACACAAGCTAACTTTACATCTAAGACCTTTCTCTTGATCAAATTAATGCATTTCTTTGTTTTCTATTTCATATATTCTAGAGCTGACAATTGAGTCAGATGATCCCAAAGGTTGATAAAGTGCCGAGTCTCATATGAAATTAATTTTTACTTTGAAAAAAGTATATAAAATATGCCTAGAACAAGTAGACAGTCATGGATTTTTCATAGCCAAAAGAATACATACATATATATATACACACACACACATTATCATTGAGATATATACATTATCATTATATGTGTGTGTGTATATATACACATACATATACTATATATATATATATATATATAAAATCCACAGTTTCATTCTATTTCTCTGTGCCTCTTCTGATTTATTATCTACCCTTCTCACCTCATCTTCTTCAGACAAGTTGACTTGCATCAGTGGACAACCTTGCCTGCTTCCCGTCCTTGTTTTTGACCAATGGATGACATCAGAAGACTGGGCAAATGGATGAGGTATGTATTTCCTAGTTTCCTCCCTGGGCTGTCTGCATCTGTGACTTGGGGGTGAAATTATGGAATCAAAGGCAGCTTTGCAGTTCAACCTTTTTTTAGGTATTTTAATCTAAAACCTACAAATGTACATTTTAATTTTATAGTTTATTCTTTTTAATGTTGTACCAAACTTACTTTTTACAAATATATACTTTAGCAAATATTTTCTAATTTTCTATTTATTTCAGACTTGCAGAGAAATGATTCTCAAGCTAAGCCTTAACAAAATGGAAAATAAGGACACCTGGGTGACTCAGTCTGTTAAGCATCTGCCTTTGACTCAGGTCATGATCCTGGAGTCCCGGGATTGAGCCCCAGGTCCGGCTCCCTGCTCAGCAGGAAATCTGCTTCTCCCTCTCCTTCTGCTCCTCCCCCTGTTCCTTCTTGCTTTCTTTCTCTGTCTTGCTCACTTTCTCTCAAATAAATAAATAAAATCTTAAAAAACGAAAAACAGTTAAGTATTAATATATATAATTTGTGTTTTCCTTTAGCTATAACAAAACATCAAATTCTTTTCTTTTTTAATCTTCTGGATTCCTGCCCCCCTCCTCTGCCATTTGAAAGTGGTTCTCTCTTCTCTATAACAAAAATCAATGCACAAAAAGACTAGAACATACTTAATATAAATATGCATATATTGTATTTGCATATTAATATCCATAAGGCTTTCTTATTACATTTTATGTATTCAGAAGGAGTCTAAAATGATGGGAAATACAATGGATTAGAAAATGGATTTGTTTACAAATACACTTTATTCTCCGTGAATGCCACATTGCTGATGAATGTGAGGGGCTTCTCCCACCTTTCTTTCCGTGAGAAAGAATATGCCAGTGACTGTGATGTAGTGACGGGAAAGAACTCAGCCTAAGCTCTCTCTGTTCCATGTCACTACTTAGAATAGAGATTTTCTTCTTAGAATAGAATTTTTCTTGAATTGGCTAAAAAAGTCATACACTTCATGCTGCCTTCTGCAGTACCATCTGGGAAGGGAATTAACAGTCTGGGAAAATAGTCTGTGGTGGAATCCTTTGCACTTCACTGTGGTGGACGGCACAGACCAGTTGCATTTTAACAGATGTGCAAAATCTTTGCAAGTTGCCTATTATGCTTCTAAGGATTCAAATGAAATAAAGTACCAAATTTGCTCTATAAAACTAAAGATGAATAATCTAAATTCTTCAACTGCAATTTTTGTTCCTCTATAATAGGATATTACATACCCACAACAAATTGTTAAAATATACTCACATTAATAGAGACTTTGGCTTATTGGCATGTTAATGAATAATGTTTATTGCATTTGTGAAAATAACTCCCAAAAAGCCACCATCTAACAAAGTGACAGCTAAGATATGGAGTTGGTTTTAAAAATTAAAAGTAGTGAATGATTGAAAATTGTTTTTTTTTTTTTTTTAAGGGGTCAGGCATAATAGGAAAAAAGTTCAAATGTTTAATGCAACCATGGCAAGCAGCTTTTCTCACTACAGCCTTGACATTGAAGGTAATTTTTGAACATGCAATCTCTACCTTTTTTCTAATAATTTCTTCAGATATTTTTAAATTGTTTTTCCTTTTTTATAATATTGTATCACTCCTTATAGGGTGGCTTCTTTTAAATATAAACAATTTCTTTAGTGAATAAAACGCAAAACCAAAACAGCAGAAAGGCAACACCAACATAAGCTTCTCAAGACCCAGCCTTCTGCTCTGATGTGGCCCACTAATTTTTCTTTATTGGCAAACCATCTCTAATAAGTAGTATTTGTAAAGTAGACTCTTTGTTTCCGTTTCTCTTTTATAATTGGATCATTATACTGTTGTACAGTAGAGATAGCCAAACTGCAGAAATATACTTAAATCAAATGTTACATTCTAAACACTGAGATAAACAAATTTGACTGAATATGTAAGTTTTCTTTAAAAACTTATGCCTTTAATAAGTAGATGTATTTCTATAAATCAATTCCATGATAAAATTCAGATATTTCTATGCAAAAATAGAAGTATCATTAATTTAACTTTAAAATTTTTGTTCAAATAATTTCATAGTAATAGCAGAATATACAGAATAAACATAATAGGATATAGACTCATGAAAAACATTGAAAATTTATCCCTAACAACCAGTTATTTTTAACATTTATTCTCTTCAGGAGATAACAAAGATATTCTCTTCACACAGTTTAATTCAAACCATGTATATAATGTCAAAATGTGCTCTTTCTACATGTTACAAAAATTTTTAAACATAATTTTAAAGGACTGCCTAATATCCCATTATAAGACTTTTCAAAACTTTACCTAAACATATTTGCTTACTAGGCCATAATCAGTTGGTTTTAATAGGGAGAGATTGGATATTATCTAATTGCCTTCCACTTGGGAATAGCTTCAATAAGTTTTTATATATTTCAGCAAAGGAATATCATGCAGTCAGTATCACTGAAGGTGTAGATCAATATTTTTTATAAGAAATTAGGTTTGGTAATTAGAGTGCATCTGCATTTTTCTCACATTTAACTCACATAATTTCAAATATAACAACAAATGAAAACAAAACTGATTTTTGTTAACATGGTTCCTATATCTAAGCCATAAGCATTGTCTGATGTTAAAATTAATAAAAATTAAATATTTTGATAGTAGTATGTTGTTAGATGTGTTGATAAGTAGAGTAATAAACATAAAAAAAATGTATATGCCATAATTGGTAATTGTAAGTAAAAACCACTGACTTTGGGAAATTTAAGCAAGGAGCACAGGACAAGAGTTTCTGGCCTGAAAAATGTTCAAATAGGACCAACAATCACAATCAGGTCTAATTTGATGAATATATCATCAGCACTGCTCCTGGACACACACACTAATTTTCTTACTCTCTCCTACTACTTCCTAGATTGGAACCTGCTCTTACATCTGGAATGGCTGCTACAGTTGTATCTGGAAAGAATGTACCAGCCATTGCCTGCCACCAGAATGGACTCACACGGTCTTTGCTTCTTCACATCACTAACTTACCATTCAGAATCGGAACTGGTGAAAAACCTGGCATAAAAAAAAAAAAAAAAAAAAACAGAAAAAACAAAAAAACCTTCAACAACCCAGAATGCATTGGACGCCCACTGGAAAAATAAAAATTTTGCTGAAAATAATTTCACACACACAAAATCATAAATTACTTCATATGATAATATAACATCAACACACACACACTGCAAGTTAGTTCATTCATGAATTCTAGATAACACAAATTCCCATGTAATAAGCTTAAAATTTAATTGTTGTAAAATAGATACTATAGTAAAAATAACATACTATGGGGGCGCCTGCATGGCTCAGTCGTTAAGCGTCTGCCTTCGGCTCAGGTCGTGATCCCATGGTCCTGGGGTGGAGCCCCGCATCGGGTTCCCTGCTCCGCGGGAAGCCTGCTTCTCCCTCTCCCACACCCCCTGCTTGTGTTCCCTCTCTTGCTGTGTCTCTCTCTGTCAAATAAATAAATAAAATCTTTAAAAAAATAATATATTATAAAAAAGGGGTCATACCTTAAAAATTTATACATGAAAAAGTCTTATAATGGGATTTAAAACTCAATGGATAGAAAACATTCTATATTGGACAGTCAAACATAAAATTAACAATTTGGGAGACAAACATAAAATTAACAATTTGGAATCCTGTTTAAATCCAGAGATAAAAGAGGTGAAAAAATATGAAGGTAAATAGGACAGCGTAAGTAGGTTCAATATAGATCTAAAGTCATTTAAGATAAAGTAGAAAAATATTTTAAAAACGGAATGAGATAATAACAGCACTAATAGAGCCATGAATCTTCAGATTTGGAAAATACGGGTCTTGCTTATAATAAGTTCAGAAATTCACAGTTAGATACATTAGAGTAAAACTGCAGAGCATTAAGCATAAAGAGAAATATCTTTAAAAATATCAGGAAAAGAATTCAAATTACTTTTTACAGAATAACAATCATACTAGCAAGTGTCTTTACACAACAATTAATGCAACTGAGATTCTTCACTAATGTTAAAAAACTCAGAAACCATATCAATCTAGAATTCTATATATTGATAAGCTGTTATTCAACAAGAAAGGCAAAATAGACATGAAAGCATAGCGTAATGTACATACTTGTTGAATCACTCTGCTGTACACTGAAACTAGTGTAACATGGTGTGTCAACTACATTCAAATTAAAAAAAAAAAAATTAAGAGATACTGAGAGTATCCCTCCCCGAATCACATTTAATGAACTTGTGAAGGCTATTTTTCAGGAAGAAATGAATCAAGAAGGAAGACATAGGAAATAAGAAGCACGCTGGAAGAGGACAACTGGCAGATATTGGGAAAGGATGCTCCTGTTCATGCTTTATTTTTCCATGTTGACAGACACGTACTATGTTCCTGGTCTCTTGTGCCATCTTCTTAACTCCATTGGTTGGTAAAGGACTGAGCTCCATGGTTGGTGACTTTTGCGGCTATTTGTAACTATGTTGGATTCAGCATCTTTCTTTCCTTTGCGGCTCTGCCTGGCTGCCAAGTACTTGCAGCCTGTGCTGTTATTCCATGATAGAAGCAGTGTGGGCATTGATGAGGGAAGTTTGTAGTTTTCTAGCACTGTCTCTGACACGTGGGGAAATTCAATCTGAGAGAGAGCTGGGAAGCCTCTGTAGCTTACACAATAAGCTATATTTTCCAAATTAGCATCATCAGTACTATATATAATATTTTTTTGTTTCCGTCTGTCAGACTTCATCTTTTAATTGGTTCCAAATTGATTATTTACAAAGGCAGTATTACCAGCTTCTGGTGCAAAGACTAGGAACTTCAATAACTTGACCCAGAAAATCATTCGGGAAATAAAATACTTGGGGTCGAAACATATTCAGGAGTGCTTCAAAGTTTAGAATTTGGTAAGGGCTTGTTGCCTAAGACTTGGACCTTGTCTAATCAACTGGAGTTTATGAGTTTTTGAATTTTTGTATGCAGTATTTTTATTTTAAGTTAAAACTTCAGACATTGACCTTAGGACTCATGAGTCCTTGGATTAGAGTCCTAGCACATGAATGGGTAGAACTTGACAGCCTTAGCAAACAGGAGACTAGATTTCCAAGTCCTTAGCAATTAGAAACAGCTGAATCAAAGATTCAATTATACAAAAAATAAAGTTGATATGCATGTTTTTAGACATTAAAGTGTATTTTACTGCTCTTATTGGCTTTCTCAACATTAGCTGGCACTGAGGCCAGGGACTTTAAATTGAAAAGACAATTTTGTTTCGTGTTCATTAAAGAGCACTCATGAACATATAGCTTTAGACTGTGGGTGTCACGAAGTGACAGATGAACTGCCCCCATTTCTCTTTCTCTTAAATGCTGTTGTAAACCAAATTTGGGAACGATTCCAAAGGAGGCTCACCTTGGCTGAGTCTGTAGGTCGAGAGGAGAAGGGAGAATATTAGGAACTAGAATAAATTTACAGATTTGTCAAAGGATAAAGAAGGCAAATGAACTGTTATAAGTAAAAGCATGTTTACAAATACAGAGACAAACATGAAGGAAGATAATACTGTTCAAAAAACATGAGTGTTGGGAAGATGTTACAAGCTAATTTTATTGTTGCTCATAACAGCGAACCAGTACATACTATCTAACAAAAGAGGCAACAATGTATTATGTAATATATAAGTATAAAGGCAATCAACAGAACCCAATTTTTATGAAAACAATAACTGAAAACTACAACAGCGAAATAATAGATCATATGCATATCTGTGTGTATAAACACACATATAACATATTTTACATACATATGCATACGCATGTATTTATATGTATACATAGATATGTTTGTATACCTACAAAAAAAACTGAACTAAGGCCAAACATATATCATAAATATAAATGGAAATAAGTGTAGCTCACCTATTACAGAAAAAATGGTCAAACTTGTTCATAAAATCTAACTCTGCTCTTTGCAAGAAACACAGTTAAAGAAAAATGATCAGAAACATTAAAAATAAAATTATAGGCAACATGTACGAGACAAATGTAAACCGAAAGAAACATATATTGTGATCTTATTATCAATTAAAATAGACTTCAGTTAATAAGTCAGACTGAGAAATACGAATACCTTATGATTTCATTTATATGGGAAATCTAACAAAAATGAATAAACAAACAAAAAGCGGAATCAGACCTGTAAATACAGAGAACAAACTGATGGTTGCCAGAAGGGAGGGGGTTGGCAAGACAGGTAAAATGGGTGAAGGGGAGTGGGAGGTACAGGCCTCCAGTTATGGAATGAATAAGGCATGGGAATAAAAGACACAGCATAGTGAATATAGTCAATGGTATTGTAAGGTGACAGATGGTAGCTACATTTGTGGTGAGACCAGCATAACATATAGAGATGTCCAATCACTGTGTTATACACTCAAAACTAATGTAACGTTGTGTGTCAATGATACCCAAATAAAACAATAATAATAATAAAGTAAAATTCAGGAAACAAGTGCACATTACTAAATTAAAGGCTATCATTTAAAATAAAGGTGTAATAAAAATTATGAATATATGTTTTATATATATAAAACCTAGAAACCACTTTGATATAGTGGAAATTCGGGGGGATACAGACTAGTGATAATGGACTTTCAGTGAATCGGTTGATAATACCTATAAAAATAATACCCATAAAATTAACCAGTATGATTGTATACCTTGAAAATAGAGAGCAGGTCTTCTTTTCATGAACACACTGAAAATATACAAACACTGAAGATATATTTGGTCAGAAGTAAAGTCTCACTGTGTTTTGTTAAATGCAAAAATATTGGCACTATTTGTTGGTAACTCTGCAAATAAACAAGAAATTAGTAATAAAACTTAAGCAAATTGCTTTCAGCCAATTATTATAAAATCATTTAAAAAATTATTCTTCTGTCAAACCAAACATTAATAATTTTTAGAAAAAATAAGGAAAATAAATATTAAAATTTATGGGATATTGCTAAAGCTGTACTCTAAGGACAATTCTTAGCTATAAGTATTTAACTTGAGAATATAAAATAGTTGGAACACATAAATTAAGCACACTACTCACAGATTTCAAAGAAAGCATAAAAATAGCCAAGACAAAAGCAAAATAAAGAAATTAATAAATTTCAGTAAATGGGATATCCTACTGAACGAAACCCACGAAAATCTCTGAGGTATGCCTGTATATTGTTTTCATTATTTGTATTTTCTCAAAATTCTGATGACTTTCATTGTCATTTGATTATGAATGGATTAATGATATACTTTTAACTTAATAAAAGGAAGCCTTTCTTTGTTTCATCACTTCATTTTATTATTTTCTAATTTGCTTTATTTGCATTATCATCAGAAAAGATTTTTTATATTGTTTATATTTTTATAAATGTGCAATTCATGTAAAAAAAAAGATAATTGTTAAATATCAGTGTTCAAACACAATCATCTCTTTAAGACCACATCTCATCAAGACCAATGAAATCTACATTATGGATTATGCACAACTATGTTCTCCTAATATTTTTTTTTCTTAAATCACTCTTGGATAGATGTGTTAAACTCATTACTATTGTTTTTCTTTTCATTTACTTTTTAAATTCTTCATGATCTTTCTATAAAAGTTGTTGCTCTCTTATTAACATAAATATTACTAGTAGATCCTGTATTTTGATTTGTACGCTTAGTATTTTATAGTGACTTCCTTTGCTTGTTTAATTTTTCCCTCGTTCCTCCCTTCCTTCCTCCTTACTTTCCCTCCTTCCTTCCTTCCTTTCCTCCTTCTTTCCTTTCTCTTTCGTCTCCCCTGTTCCCCTTTTTCCTCCTCTTTCCTTTCCTTTCCTTCCTTACTTCCTTCACTCCTTTTTTTTGAAGTGTGAATTCTGCTTAGTTTATCATCAAGATCGTGATCCCTTGTTTTCATTTCTTTCCCTAGTATATCTTTGCTCATCTTTTCATTTTTAGTAATTCTGAAGTTCTTTTTTAATATGCATCTTTCATAAGCAGTCAATTTAGGTTTCCTTTTTTTAGCCAATCTGAACATTATTTTAATTGTGGAGATAGGTCACTTAATTACTGAAATGACTCATAAAATTCATCTTCATTTCACCATATTCACGTATAGGATGTGAAAGTTTTAAATATATAACATAATAGATAATTAATGTAATACAAAAATTTTATTTTTCATATTTATTTTAATATTTCAGGGGATTGACAGGTTTTCTAGTAGAAACAATATAATACTCTTAGTTTCTATTTATTAAAATAGATTTTCTATGAATCCAATTCTATATTCCAAGTAAAACTAGGGGGAATAATACAAGTTCATTCTTATAATGATTATTATATGTACACTATTGTATTATTGTAATCATCTCCTTAAAATGTTTATTTATTCTCTACTAGGAATAATAATTAGATTTACTAATAACTTCTTTCCCTTCCCTTCCTTCTTACCACCATCTAGTTTACTTCTAGTTAATATCTATGAGTAATTCCCATAAAGGTTATTCTACATTTTACATACTCTTATCTTCTGTCCTCACATTTTGTTAGTTGTATTAGACTGATTTTTTCATTGCATATGACATATGCATGGCATTCTATCGTTTTTATCTACCTCACTTAATGTTATGTATTTATTAAGTATATTCAGTACTCACCCCCAGAATTTATGCCAAAACTGCTTCTACAATTTTATTGTCTGAAAGTTATCGTCTGGAAGATTCTCCAGGAACCGTTTGTCAAAATGATGTTATCTGAATTTACAAAGGTACATAACAATGGCTTGGCTTATAAGTGACTTGGTCTTTACATCTGGTTACTTAAAAAACTATTTTTTTCTATCTTTAAAGTCCAATGGATTTACAAAAATGGGTCTTGGTGTTGACTGCTCTAAGTGTACTTTCTATGGTACATGGTAAGTCCCTTCAACATGCACATTCAATATTTTTTAATTTCAGAAAATTTTGTTGAATTAAAATTTTTAGAATATGCTCTGTTCCATTGCTTAAGTTTTCTTCTTCAAGGACCTCAATTGTACATGCAATGGATTTTTGCATGTCTTCTCTCTTCCTTCATTTTTCTCTCAATCTATATTTTTTCTCAAATATTTATCTATTTCTTTGTTTTTTTAACTACCTTTTATTTTCTATTTCCATTACAGTACTTTTCTTGCTCTTGTGCTTATTTTAATTAGAGTTAATTTTTAAATATTTCTTAATTTTTTTTCTATCCTTTTTTCTCAAATATTTATCTGTTTAATTGTTTTTTTACTTCTTTTTATTCTCTCTGTCATTACTATGTTATCACTAATCAAGAAAAACATCTTTTGTTATTAATATGAATGTTTTTTTTTAAAGTCTTCTCATAGCCACTTTCATACTTCTGAGATTTGTTACTCATAAAACTTTCTGATTAACCTTATGTGTGAACTTTTTCTCTTTACACTCGGTATTTCTGATATGCTGTTTTTTTTCAACTCCCGGATTTTTTTCTCTCATAGTCTTAGGTCTCTGTCCTCCAAAAATTAATTTTTAGAATATACCTAATGTCCTTAAGCTAGTGCAACCAAATATCTTGTTTTGGGGGGGACTATTTTAGCAATGAAACTCCTGCATCCAGGAAAACCCCTCAGTTAAGAGCAAATTGAGGTTAGTCACCAACCTTAATGTCTATTCTACACCAATACTAGAGTAGGACTCTATGTCTTACTTGATGTCTATTCTGCTCTGAGAGCCTCACAGCTCTTTAGTGAGTCCTTTAAGCCTTTTCTGCTTTGCCATGTTCTTTTTCTCAGATCTGTTTGCTGAGGATTCTGAGTGGGATATTCTCCTTTTGGAGGTAGTTATTTATTGGATATAGCTCTATTCCAGGATTCTTAGACCCTTCAAATCCCATTTACCTTATTCTAGTAACTCTTGAGAAGCAAACTTTGTGTGGGCTCTGTTTTGATGGTGATTGGGCCCTACTCATTCATATTTCATGATTTCTAAGTATATCTTATCATATTGTCCCTTTTTAAAAACTTTCTTATTTTGTTTGTCTATTTTGTTAGTGGAGTTATGTAGATTTTTAAAATCCTATTAAAATAATCTTGTCCTGACTCAGAATTTCCAGCAGTTATAAATATTTGCTTCTAACGGCTATCTTTTTTGATGGGTCCTCTACCGTTGTGTAGCATAGAACTTCCACCATTATTGTATAATCAACAATAGAATAAGTTGAGACAACTCTGAAAATGTATTGAAAATGTGCATTAATTGGTTATTTAATTTTCTCTCTCTCTCTCTCCTTTTTTTTTTTTTTTTTTTTGCATTTCATCTTTCATCAACACTCTTTCCCTAGTGGACACTGGAAGGAAAAAAAAAAAAAAAAGGTTAATTTACCAGATACGTTTTCAATGGATTTTAGACTATTTGCATAAATCTACTTAAGATTTATTACAGATTTTCTGCCCTGAATCATACAATCGTCTTGAGAAGCACAAAACTGGCCCTCCCCTTCCAACATCCATTAAACCCTTAGCGAGATGATTTCTTTAGTAGCATAAAATTATTCAAAGTAAAGAGCTTATTTGAAATTGGAAGATCTGTGAACGCTAGTGTTAATGAAATAAAAACTTTTTAAGTAAGAGTTAGTAACATTTTTAAAAACCGTATCACCAACGGACAGTTTCTTTAGTATCATGAGAACTTCTAATGTGAAGAGTTTCTTAAGCAATTAAGCCTTTAGAACAAGTGATCCCTTCTCCCAGTCCTGTTTTCCTCTAATTCTACTGTCAGGAACAGTTAATCTTTGCCTCTTCCTCTGGGTGTATCAAAATCTTTTAAAAAGTATAAACATAAAAATTTTATCACAATATGATCTATGTCTATAGAATATTAATCAATTTTTAACTATACTGTCTTTGGTAAAAATGAATCTGCAAGTATTTGGAAACCAAATAAAGAACAAAGATAATATGTGAACCTAGAAAAAATGTTTGACCTCCATTACAGGAAAAAAAGAAAAAAAAAAAAGACTCTCTTTAAAAGGAAAGCGAAAAAGGATTGGGATGACACCAAGTCTGGAAAACTGGGCCATTCAAGGTTTGAAAGATCACCAACCAGATATTTCTTGGGAAAATATAAATATAACAACTGGATTAAAGAAGGTACTTGGTATTTTTTATGAACAAGGAAAACAAAAAGAGTGAGAAATACTCACAGGTGTTGGACATTTAGGAATATATTGTTTGTTCAGTGAATTTTCTATGAAAACAAAATATGAAAATGGTGCACATATACTAAGATCATTCTGAATAAAAGAGGGGTTGGGAGTAAGATTCAAATTACTAGAGATTGTCATTTGGATGTCTTTGGTAACAAATTTTTCTTGCTTTTCCATTGGCAATGAATATATCATTTTACTTTAGTATTAGTAGCTACTATCAGTAATATATGTGCTAAGGACAATATCATAGTAATAAAGTGAAAAGCAGTGGGCCTCAACATAAACAGTGAAAAATAGTCACTCACTTATTCTATTCACTTAATTGAGGCTTAAGTAGATTCTCAAAATTTTAAAGGGTATTTCTTTTTAGGAAACACAATTTTAACAGTTGAAAAACCTGCTATTTCAATCTCCATGATTCTTTAAAAAAAGTGATATTAGAGAATAATATAAAAATATAATAAAAATGCTCCTGTTTAATTTTAGTCCATTTGAATCTTTTGGTTTTTAGATAAAATAAAGTAGTTTCATAGCTAATATAAAACTCTTCGAAATATTGCATAAACAAAATACTTCATTATATCCTGCACTGTGTCAGCAACTCACACCTTTCCATAACATAAGGTTTTGGTTTCTCTCAAAGGTGGTCATTCATTGGACTACTAATCTATTTGTTATTTGGATTGGAATTTTAAAATAAACCTCTACTAATGTCACCAACATTGTTGTGACTTCTGGACAAAATATTCACCATAGAAAGTCATCATTGTTGTTCTAATATCTCTCCCAGACAGTACACACCATTTTGTACATTCAGGCCATCATTCTTGCCATAAATAACACAGGATGATAATCCATGCAGAAGAAAATGGAAGACGAGGTTAAAATAAATACTCTGCATCTACCATTGTTCCAATGTGGTACCATTTAACTTCTGCACGGACAGTAATGTCTATCATTGACATTTCAGAAAAGAACTGAAAACATTGTAAACCATTTTCTGATGTAAGAAATTATGGTACCCAAACAATGCTTCAGTCTAAGAGGGGAAGGCTGATGACTCTAACATAAAACAAAGCTCATCATAAAACCTGCTGTTACCATCCTGTTACAGGATGCATGTGGAAATTCGCTAATAAGAAATTCAGCTTCTTGGGGCGCCTGGGTGGCTCAGTTGGTTAAGCGACTGCCTTCGGCTCAGGTCATGATCCTGGAGTCTCGGGATCGAGTCCCGCATCGGACTCCCTGCTCAGCAGGGAGTCTGCTTCTCCCTCTGATCCTCCCCCCTCTCATGTTCTCTCTCTCTGTCTCATTCTCTCTCTCAAATAAATAAATAAAATCTTTAAAAAAAAAAAAAAGAAATTCAGCTTCTTTTTCTAAGATTCTCAGATTTGTTTAGATTCTTTCTGTGGCCACAAAATGGAATAGAGTCCAACATGAAGGCAATAGTAAGTGATGGTGTATCATGGCAAAACTAAATACGCAGTAACTGTCCAAAAAATCACCAATCACATCTTCCAAGTCATTTTCAATAGTGATGGCTTTTTATTCTATTTTAATAAAGCATTTTGTAATTTAAATAACTGAATCATAACTATCTCATGTTTGGTATTTATATCCTTAGGAATCCTTTTTAAATGTGCCTAATTCTACCTACAAGGTAGTTATGGGGTATTTTGAGAAGATTGGGGGTAATTAAAGATTACAAATGGAAAAAAAAATAGGAATTTGTTCTAGCTATTGATAATGCTAGTGACCAAGTTAAAAACTCTTCAAAAATTGGATTTTTATTTAAAGTGTGTGTGTATGTGTGCTTTCAGCTATTTTTGAAGATGGCAGATCTACACTTTGAGGGCTGTCAGGTTTTCTACCCAATAGAGTTGTTGAAAAGTACATTTTCATAGTTCAATTTGCTACCCCTGGCCAAAATAATGTGACACTTAAAGAGTGATATGATAAATTAATTGATTTCTCCACATCACCAGGCACAGAGATGGTTTCTTTTATGTCTATGGAGGCAAAGTGAGGTTCTGGCAACTGACAGGATTGTAAAAATATTCATCAGGTTTTTCTTCAGCGATAAGTTACTGCAGAAAACAAATATCCCTGGGTCTTTTACATGGCACAAAATTATACTATTTATTCCCTTTTTGATAAGGAATAGCTGAGGTATTCAGATATGGAAAAACTATAAAATTTATCATAGATAGGAAATGAGGGGGCAATCATGTCTTAGTGCAGATTAAAATACTCAGCTTATTTATTTAAATGAAAATTCTATTTATTTTTAAAAATCATTCTTAGTGGTTATCTTATGTTCAAAACAACAGGCCAGTGATTTAGCTACAAAAGAACGATCTCTAAGAAACTTTAGGAAATACTGTGACTAATTTTGTGAACAAGTAGCTCAAAATGTTTGCAATATATCAACAGAGAGATAAAATTACTTCTTATTTATAATTACATAAAGTTGAAAGAAAAAGAAAAAAAGGAAGTCTAAAACCCCTTAAGCTGACAGGCCGCTGAGGTATAACTGGCAGAGTGAGAGCACAGGGAGATTCAATGTGAAGAGTGGAAGATAATGTGCTTACACACTAATGGGCACTGAACTAGACATAGGCTCATTTTTCACATCATGTCATCTCTAAGGTTTGAATAAAAAGTAATGGCCAGAATGAGCCTGGCTCTCTCTCAGACATTATCATTTGCCTCCTCAGTTTTATTTGTGTTGACTTGTACAGTCTAAAAAGATGACAGTCTCTGGGCCTCTGGATCACTCAGAGTGATAATACACAGCACATTACACTGTTGGTGACAGGTTCTGTTCTCCTGGATGGCATATGAAAGGAACGCATCTCTTTCCGTCATTTCAAATGCTATAAACTGACAGAATAAAGAATCTTGCAGAGGGGACATCACAAACCCTGTCTGTTATGATTTTATGAGATAAACTGGAGTTTCTAGGGTATCTTGTTCAGGAAATTAGTGTCAGTCAAACTTTAGTGGTTTTTTTTTTTTTAAGAGATAAATAGCAGACTCTCAAAAGTAGCCCTGCCCTATTTCATATAGCAAAACCTCCAAAACTGTACGTTCAATCCTGAGAAAAACTGGTTTTCCTCTCTTTAAAAAAAAATAGCTCCTGGGTTACTAGGTAAAGTGCAATAAACTATCCATGGCTTCAATGAGAAATAAATGTCTACATATCGACGAGATCTTTAAAGAAATCACCAGCCTGGTTGTATGAAAGAATAAATCAGTACTTTTAAATATTTTGGAAGGCTCATTTTTTGCTGAATTGCTAACTTAATGTCCTGTTGAACTATAAACATGCCAAGACTATAATGTTTTTTTCTTGGTACATTTATTCAAGGTTTTATCTTCTTTCTCTTTATTTCAGTAACTATTACTGAATTGATTTACAGTAGTTTGAATTTAACTGAAGACACCACAAAAATATCACTAAGGTAGATAATAATATGCAGAATTTTATTAATTTATCCTAAACTGAATAGCATATGGATTCCCTATTCTTACGTTTTTTAAAACATTACAGTGTCATAAAAATTTACAGGTACTTGAATCATAATCTGCCAATTGTCGTAGCTTTTTCCCATGTAATTTCAAGTACTTCTATTATAATAAACGTTCCTTGCATGACTTAAGTTTAAGTGATTATTTAAGTTAGACTCGCTCATTGTACTTTTCTGTCCATTTCCATGTTGGAAACTTTTTTACTGTCAAGATGAATAGAAATGAATATCAAAGAATGTTTCACACATACATTTATAAATGGTCTTTTAGTCAAAAATTTTTATTATCAACTCATTAAAAATTTATTTCAAACCAGAATTTGACTACATGCTTGTATTTTAAGTATAGGATAAGCCTGATGATTCAGTTTTTTAGCCATAAGGAGTGTTTTAAAAATTAAAGATTGGAAGTATAACACTCATAGTGTAGTTAAATAAAAGAAATGATGTTTAAAAAGCAATGAGAATTTATTTCCTATATATTTCTTTTCTTTCTTTGGGTGTCTTATTAATTAATTAGTACAAAGACTGCATACTACTTTGAAATGTAAACCTAGGTTCCTCTCTTAAAAAGGGAAAGAAATGAAGTATGAAGCCTCTAGTTAGAAAAAGTATGAAGATATCTTTCAATATGTTCACATGGAACATTGCAAAGGTGTGGTTCGTCATCCCACAGGTGGATTTTCAGAATTCTCTGGTGCTTGGAAGATAAATATGAAATTCCCTGAATTTCGGATCTAGGGAATGATCTGACCACTTTAAGCACCCAGGCGTGTTTGATCAGATTCTCCCTCACCTTCCATTAGGGCATTTTCGTTCATACAATTCCATATTGAGATTCAGCCACCTATCATCTACTTGACATATCAAACAATATAGTCACTAGCTCTTGTTTTATGGAAGACATAGAGAGAGAAATAAGAGTGAAGGAATAAAAGGCGTGTAATAGCATTAGTCTGTAGGGGGGTTATCTTGTTTTTTTTCTTCGTAATTTTTAGAGTTGCTCACCTTTCTCCTAAAAGCAAGCCATTTTTATGATACCCAGCATCATAAAAATTTGATTTATAGTGCAAAATTCTTCTCCAACCTGGAGATCTTCATTTGCTCTCTTCTCTTCTTTAGAGTAAAGTCAGGACTTGAATATAGTCTATATTCTCCTACTTACATTGTATTACACAGCTCGATGCCCTTTTTTTATAGCCTACCCCCTCTCCTGTGTTCTAATGTGACTTATCTCTGAGTATTCTATTCTGGGAGGTGAACAAACACCCCGAATTATTATTTATTGCACCCCCTCCCATTTCCTCAAAACAGTGCTTCATAAACAGTGAACACGTAATTGCGAGCTGATGACCAAAGGATGGCCAAAGAGCTAGCTTTCATGGAGCTAGCTAGCCCCTTTGGGGTGAGTTTTATTGAAAGCAACTTTGGCTTCTATAGATAGACCTCAACTTTGTAAGTATGCAAGAGGATTTAGAATCGGAAATGTTACTTTAATGAAATCCATGCTGTTAACCTAGTAAACAGCAATATTTTAAATAATAACAATGAGTAATAGCCCATTTCATTCCTTGAATAGCTACATCTGATAAAACTCATTTATTAGTGGAAAATAGAAATAAATATAAAACTCATTTTTTACATATATAATAAACATATTTAACAAAGAAATTCTTTAAGTGAATATCTTTCTATATAATATATGTGGGAAAAAAATAGAATCTAAGCCCTTTATTTTTATTTTTTTTTAAAGATTTTATTTATTTATTTGACAGAGAGAGACACAGTGAGAGAGGGAACACAAGCAAGGGGGAGTGGGAGAGGGAGAAGCAGGCTTCCCGCGGAGCGGAGAGCCCGATATGGGACTCGATCCCAGGACCCTGGGACCATGACCTGAGCCAAAGGCAGTTGCTTAACAACTGAGCCACCCAGGCGCCCAGAATCTAAGCCCTTTAAAATCATATACCGAGTCGGTATAAGGAGATGCACATATAATAGAGTCCTTTTTTTTCCCCCCACATTGCTTCCAAGTAAATATCTGTCGCTACGGAGAAGAGAATGAACTGTAGCTCCTAACACAAGTCTGCAAATCCACAATGTTCTATATCAAGCAGGGTCACAACTGACCATCTACTAGCACAGGGACATGGAAAACGCAGTCACTTGCTGAGGCTTACTGTAAAAGTCATTTTTGCTCTTGGAAATGGGAATCACTGCCCAACCCCATTAGGCTTCCACCTCATGTCCTTAGACTGACTTCCGCCTTTCTTTGTTCAGGTCTTATCCGTCCGTGTAGGTGTTGAACTCGCCTCCCGGAACAAGTAAGCCTCCTGCTTGTAGTCTGCCCATGGAGTCACCAGGTTAAGGGTGTATCTACTCCATTCCTGATAAATGCCAGTTTTATCTGCCCATTTCTTTTGTGTATCTCTCAGTGAGATAGCAGGGTTAGGACATATCACATCTTGTATTCTCCATGTCCCTTTTATTTTGGAAAGCTTTTGAGAGCTTAACATTTCCCTGTTTCTTGTTGTTCACACCAAACCATTCCCTTCTGAATCCGTTTACTCGTGGCCTCTTGCCTCCTCCAGCAAATCCAGGCTTCCTCTTGTCATCTTCAAGGAACCCGCCCCTATCTCGCCTTTCTGTCCTTGTATGCACTGCCCTGGCTGTCACTTTTATCTCAAGTCAATTTTAACCATGTAAACAGAGTTGAATCATTACAACAGTTAAGAGGAAGTCAAGTGATTTCAAAGACAAACTAGGATTAAAAAGAGTGGAATCCAAATTTCTCCAATCTAAAAAGAACTAATGAATATTTACTAAGACTTTAACTTCTTACAACATAAAAAAACTTCCAACTCTCCAGACATCCTTGTATCTAAACAGTAATGAGTGTAAAATATACATAACATACATACACATATATGTGTGTATTGGATATTAGCTCAACCAGTTGGTCTTAACTTCTAGAGAATTTTCATTTAATTTGGGTATGAATTTAAAAGGACCACTAAAGTAAAATGTTCCAAATCCCCTCCCATGTCCTGATAGATGTCTGAATCCCTTTTTATATGCAACTTACATACTTACAAATAATTGTCTAGCTTCAGCATAAAACCCTTCAAGCATTTTTCTCTTAAAAAGCCTATTTCATTCTCAGATAGTTCTATTTAAAGAAACTTTTTCCTTAACTTGAATTGAAATCTGTCCCTTGGTAACATTCAATTGTTGGATTTTGTTCTTGCCTCTGGAATCATATAAATCATGACTACAAAGATTTTCACATGCAGTCTTTCAAATATTTTAAAATATTTATTGTGTCTCCCCTAAATTCTCTAGGTTAAATAATTTCACTACTTAGACTAAGCATTCTATCATTTCTTTGGGTCTTTGATGATCCTGCTCTTTGTTCTCTATTCCTATTTACTAAAATTCCTTTCAAAATATAGTGACCCAAACTAAGTATGATGGTCTGGCCACGTCACACTTATAACAAAGTTAAACTAAAAGTACAGTGCAATTTTTACATAGGTTTTTTTCCTAGGCAAGCCTTCCTTATTGTATTTTTGTAAAGTTGGACTTTTTTAGACTCTAGAACAAGGTAGCCTTACATTAGTCAGTACCACATTATAACCATATTGATTTATCTATTTATTTTTTGTCTGTCAAGATTTTTTTAGATATTGATAATAGGTGAACATTTTCTGTATCTCATTCAGATTCATGCAGTTCACAAATATAATTGGTATGCTGTCTCAGTACTCATCAAAGCCTTTAATAAAATAGTCTAGAAAAGTTTTAAACTTCATATTTTACAAACCTAGAAATTTATTTTGATCAGGAAGACAAACTCCAATTGATCTAACGAACCGCAAAATGTCAAAACTCCTATTTTTAACTATGATTCCAGTGAAACTTTGCTATAATACCATAATTAGATACTTAGAAATAGTAAGTTTATACGTTTTCATAACTTTTGTTCATACATAATTTTAAACTTAATGATTGTAAAAGTTGGCAAAATTTGAAACATTATCTGCTTATCTCTCCAAAGAAGTTATGCTCAAAGCTTTCTAAAGCATTCTATGTGCTAGACAATACTCCTAAAGCTTCCTCTGTATGGTTCCCCTGGTACAGAGATTACCAGTCTAACAAGGAGTAAGTAAGCACCAAAATAGACTTTTTTTTTTTTTTAAAGATTTTATTTATTTATTCATGAGAGACAGAGAGAGAGAGAGAGAAGCAGGCTCCCAAGGAGCAGGGAGCGCGATATGGGACTTGATCCCAGGACCCTGGGATCATGACCTGAGCCGAAGGCAGACGCTTAACCATCTGAGCCACCCAGGTGCCCCCAAAATAGATTTCTAAGAGGAAAATATAATAATAGTTCAATTACTGGTTCGTAAGCAAGGATTTCCAGACTCATAATACATCAGTATTTATGGTAGCAAATATACGTTTTTGTCTTATTTCAAGAGCATCATTTTTACTGTTCGGAAATATCTGTATTTGCCATGGTGAGCACAGTCTATACCATATTGAATTACATGACTTTTTTTCCCCCGATATAAGTCTCAAAAACTTAGGTGAGAAGTCGTAGTTCTAAATAAACAAAGCCAGACATTCCATTGAGATTTACCTGCGGCTCTGGTTAAGTCACTGCATCTCCTGTCAAGTTTCCCTAACTCTAGAGTCAACCAGTGATACGTCACCTCTTTCAAGGGAATTTTTGCGAGTTAATGAATGCACAGTGAGCAATGCAAGGATCAAACACACTGGGCAAAAGACTAAATTTTTATTATAGTGGATACTGGCAGCCTTATGGAATCTGTCAGTCTAAACCATGTTCTGCTTTGGCACATGCTCCCTGAAAATAGCAGACCAGTTTGGGAGCTGGCATGCTCTCAACACAGCAGATGGACATGCAATGAAATAACTAGCAAAGAGACCTTGTTTCAACATCAAATATGTTTCCGTAGGGCCAGATTGCTGGGCAAAAATGTTTTAGTGATGCTGCTGCAAGTAAGGTACGTGGTAGGTGTCCTTTGCACACTTAAGCCTTCACTGACTTTTTCCATCCCTTTCGGGCAGTTATTTCAGGCATTCACGCATTTCAGATACTGAAAAATTCATATTTGAAAGTCACAATGGCTTGGATGTTTGGGTTAAGAGTTTTGAAACACCAGTGAAAAATGAGGTTTAAATAATACTTATTTTTTCATGAGAAGAAGCTACAGTTATCTGGCCCCTTGAGCAAACAGGGGAGATTTATTGCACACTCTGTCATGACACTCTTTATTCAAAGTTTGTAATCTTTTTAATGTCTCAAAGCAATGTCCTTGCACTCTTCACTAAATCAGAATATTCCAGATATTTTTGACTGGCTCCTTTGAAAAGTAATGCATCCACACGGTGAGTTAAAAAGAGTAGAAACTCATCAAAATTAATGGGAATCTCAGATAATTTTCAGCTATTGTCAAATGGGAGCCCTTCATATTTTAGCATTAACATCACAATTATAGTCAGGGAAATGCATGTGGCATATATGTCTGCAGAGGCAAATGGATGCCTTAAAATTAATAGTACAGTCCACACTTTAAGGAAATAAATCATTAAAGTATTTCATAGGTTGATCTGAATTTCTTTTGTTCTGTAATAAGTTTTAATATAATATTTGTTATGGATACACATTTCATCGTGATTCCTAGACACATCATAAGCCCATCAGCATTGGGAAGCTTTCTGAGAATTCAATTAAGAACAAAAACTAAATAATACACACTTATCACAAAAAGGCAATCAAACAATGAAAAGTGCAAGGTTTTTTTTTTTTCTCTGGTAGACCTCCAGTGCCTCTCTGAATAGATAACCACTTAATAGTTTCCTTTATTTGTTCAGAAATCTCTCATGTGTGTGTTTTTAAATTTAAATTCTTATGTTTATATTTTTAAATAATATATTTTGGAAGTCTGCATATGAAATGCACATCAATTTTTAATAGCTTCATATTAATTATTATATAAAAGAACTAAAATTTATTTTAAAAGTCCCTCATTAGTGGCCTTTTAAATATCTGATGAGGGTCTCATTACTGATCTTTTTCTGAAATTTCTTGGATATTGTCACATATTTATTCCCCCCTATGAACCCTAGTGTCATTTTGTCAAGTGCCCCCAAGTGAAAAGTCTGATGGAATTTTAATTGGTATTGAATAGAATTTATGAATTTATTTTGGAAGAATTATAATAATATAGCTTCTTACCAAAGAACATTGTTTTTCCTACTACACCTTCGAGACTATTGCTATCTATCATTTGTAAAATGCCTGGCGTATAATAGATCATGGATTTATAATGTTTTTCATATGGATTCAGTACATATCTAGTTAGGCATACTCAATGAAGATGATTATTATTAATGTTATTGATGTGAATATAAGTGATAATTTTTTTCTTTCTCTATATTTTAACCTACCATTGTTTATATATGGGAAAGCTACTTTCTGTATTAATTGGCTAACTATTCACTTTGCTAAATTCTTTTACTGCTTGTTGATCATAGTTTATATTCTCTTGAGTTTTCTTGCTTATATAGTCATACCATCTGCATAAAGTGTTGAATTGTCATTCCCCTTGCAAATTTGTATGCCACTTATTTCCTTCTCTTCTCTAATTGCACTGGCTAGATTTTCCAGAATATCGCTCAATAATACTGATAAAGTAAGCATCTGTTTCATTTCTATCACTTAGATAAAATGTGTTTAGTGTTAAGCTGTTAAAATATATGTTGGCTTTTGGTTTTTAATAGCTCTATCTCTATATTATTATGTCAAAAAATAACCCATCTATTTCTAATATAGCAAAGGTTTTTATTTGATCACTTATGCATGTTTATTTTGGAGGATAGATTGTATGGTGACAGTTTTTCCTCAGTCTTTGTACACATTTCCCACTCCATTGACTTTGGAATGGGTCACATGACTTGCTTTGACCAGTGATACATAGGTGCAGAAGCTTTAAATGGGTTTGTGTTTTTTTGCCCACTCCTACCTCTCTGTCCTATGTCATTTAGAATACTCCAGATGGTTTATTCCTTAAGCCTGGGTCCTTAGAGAATCCTGTCAGCCCAACCCTACTTCACATAGTCAAGCAAAGCTCAGTAGAATCCAGTCATATGGTAATCCATAGAACTAATATAAGTGAGGAGCAAGGGACTAAATATTTATTAGCTTTCCTGTAGATACAAATTCAATATTTACAAATGTCTTTGATTGTGTGATAATTAGTATATTATTTTAGTATGTTTTATGAAAAGAAATGACCTTTATGTTTCCGGGATAAAACCTGTCTGTCCACAGAATGTTATTTTATACATCTACTTAATTTGATTTGATATTTCCTTTTGAAGTTTGGTATCATTTTAGTAAGTGAGCTTAGTCTATAGTTATTTTGGCTGTCTGGCTCTGGTATCTTTGTCAAGTTTTACTATTGGTGATATGATAGACTTTAAAAAAGAATTTAGAAACTTTGTTCTGAAAGTCATGTTTTAGATAAGTTGAAATAGCATTTGGATTTTTTATTCACTTTTTTTTGAAAGAGCTTACCAACAAAACAATACAGACTTGTTTATTTTTTATAGGTAGCTCCTTGATAGTGTTTCAATATCATCTTTGTTTATTGGTCTATTAAAAGTTTATGTATATTTTACTAAAACTCATTTCACAGACTTTCAAATTTATTTGCATAGCATTTTGCGATATGCTCCCTTATAATTCTTTCCATTTTTGTTCCTATATTTAGTTATTTCCTCATCTTCATTTTAAATTGTATTCATTTGCTTGGATTACTTAAATAGATCTCTGTTTTCACACTTACGAATATATTGCCTAATGTCCATGCAGTGGCCAAGAAGATATATTTAAAATAGAAATTATAATAACTCATTCTCCTGATTAATCATTGCCAGATGATTCCCATTAAAATTGTCATTTTCATACCACCTTGTAAACACTTTTATTCTTTCCATTAGAACTGACTTACTTGCTAGTTTCGAAAACATTTTGCCCCTGCCTGAGGTCTTTGAATTCGCTCTTTCTTTAGTCTAGAACATTCTTCCTCTACAGCATACCATATTTTGTAACGTACCTCTACATTGTGAGTCCTCAACCTTAATATAGGTTATGTTTTATTACCTACCTTTTAGAACTTACCACAATCAAAAGAATATTCTATTCGTTTATTTTTGGCCTGATTTTTTCCTGCTAATATGCATCCTCTATGTATTATTAACTTGTGTGACCGAAGTGCGTAGAACAATATCCGTAATTGAATTAATAAATTGTATGCTCTCTTGGTTTCATTTAGTACATTTGAAATAATTTGTTATTAATATTATAACTCTTGCTTTATTTGTTAGAATTTGAATACTACCTTTTCCTCCTCCTGTACTCTATACCATGGTATCATTTTGTTTTAGATGTCTCCTGTCTGTAGCACATAGTTGCCTATAGTTCCAACCTTTTCTGGAATTGGAAGAGAGTATAAGTTTCTAGCTATTTATTTTCTGTCTTTTGTTACGTAAATCATCTTGTTTTCTTTATATTTACATCTAGTAATTTTTTTAAAATTACATATTTGTATCAGTTTTGAATTGGGCGGTTGCAAACAAGAGATCATCCAGTATTTTGTGTAGTGAATAACTTTCATAAAAATGTAAGCACCATAAAGAAAAATTACAAAAAAGCCGAGAAAGACCTTCAAATTTAAGAATAGGTATCAGTGTTCCATCTAGGTTCTAGGTTCTAGAATGTATCCGTTTCGAGGATTATTTTGGACTGAACAATAGGAAAAAAAACTTATTGGATAAAGTATTAGAACTGCAAGATAAAATCTAACATGCTTTTCAATGCAGAGGTGAGAAATGAGGACCTCATTTAAAATTAAAGGAATCAGCTTTTATTTAGATTCTGCAGCTGTATGACCAAGAATGAAATTAGATCAATTGGATAGAAAGCTATGATCTGTCTCAGGAATAGGATCATGAGTCTGTATCCACACACACTGGACTATTACCACTGGGACTTCCACAAAAGGCAGTAAATTTCAAAAGATTGTACCCTGAGGAAAAGGATAGACAAGAAAAATATTCATTCCTCAAGTATGAGAAGTGGAAAAGAAACTTATCTTTGGCTACCTGGTTTATTGTTATGAATGAATACATTTCCTCAGAATTTGTAAACATTGGCGTGTACTTTAAGTAGGTTTCAGGTTCAAATTTACTTTATCCACATAATCTGACAATCTTTCAACCAACAATTAAAGGTAAATGTTTCTTTTACACCAATGACAAATCTGCTGTGCAAGGCAGAACAAATACAAAGGCATTCTAGAGCACTCTAGTGTTACTTCGGGTATGATCTATGGATTGGTGCTGGTTCATGAACTGATTGCTACTCATCAGTGACAAGATAAGTACAGAAAATGAGAGTGTTAGAAATAGTTATAGCTATTTGACAGAGTAATCAATGTAAACTTGATCTAATATTTTTAAAAACCTAACACTTATTTTTATGTCTCTGTTAATTTAATTTATCATAATAATTACCTTTTATTTTATTCGTAGAAGTATAGATCTATGGTGATTTGAAAGAAGAAAGTGGTTCTCTTACTACTGATACTTTGAGAGGCAAACATGCCCAATAATGGCAAATAATGGCAAATAATTCAATAGATAAAATCTATCTCACAATGCAAAATTACAAGGCACATGGGGAGATAAAAAACCACTGTGATTAGGAGTCTGTACAAATAAAAATAGCAAGATTATACTTTAAATAATTCATATGTTTAAGTGAGTAAGTGCAAAAACAGCAGAATAGAAAAACCAAAAAATAGAACATGACAATATAAAATAAAGCATAAGTTAATTGAACAGGAATTCAATTTAAGAAATGAAAACAAAATTACATAAAATCTTAGTTGAAAAGTTAACCATCAGATTAGATACAGTTGAACAGAGAATTAACAAAATGAAATAATCTGAAATTTTTTGAATATTGCATAGAGTAAAAGAGATGAAATATGAAATATGAACGAGGCTAAGATAAAGGCCAGGCACAATGAATAGCCTCTAAATAACTGTGCAATGTTCTAAAAAGGAAAGACTAGGAGTAATATTATTCAAAGAGATAATGGCTGAATTCTTTAAAAAAAATAGAGTGGAGAGAAAGTATTTGCTAAGCTTCAGTTTTCTATATACTTAGCTTATAATTTAGAGAGATAAAGGAAAAGAGACATTTTCAGAAAATGAAACAGGGAAGGCTGAATGATCAGAAAATAAATTAAGAGAATAAAGGAATGAGATATATAATGCAAAGATGAACAATAAAAACTGATGTGTGTGGGCAAATCTGAATAATCTCTGACAGTACAAAATAAATAGTTGTTTTACAATTACACTTACAATAATAATATTATTGTAACAGTAATCTAAATAAGCCTGATATACCTCTAATAATATAAAAATAAATATACTTGTAAAGCTAACATACAGATCTAAAATGGATATCTAAAAATAAAATAGGAGGGACATAGCCAAAAACACCTCTGAATTTTTGTTTCACTTAACAGGCAGTGAATAAATATAGACACTAATTGGCATAATTATCAGGATAAATGGACAAATCCACCACTACAGATTTTAGATACATATTTTAGTTATTAATAAACTAAGCAGAAAATAATATTAGTAAGAAAGTAAATTCCTTGAACAAATACACATTCTTGTGGATATATATAATCCCCCTATCATTTAGAGAATTTGCATTTTTTCAGGCACACATTATACACTTAGGAAAATTGAACACATACTAGGCCACAACAGAAATCCTAACAGCAACAAGAGCAACAAAGTTCTAGGGGAGTAATTGTTGCATAGAAAGTGTTCTCTAACCTGGAAGGAACTAAGATAAAGAAAAATAAGAAAGAGTCAACCCCCCAAACCCATTTAATAACTTATTTTTTAATAACTGGTGGGTCATATGAGAAATTATAATAAAAACTAGAGATATTTAGAATTGTACAATACTGAAAATGTTAAATGTGTGGAATGATGAAGTGATACCTAAAGAGAAATTTAAAGTTTTAAATATTTATATAAGAAAAAAAAGTGAAAACCTAGAGAGTTCCTAAAGATTATAACTTAACCAAAACTCCTGAAGATAAAACAATACCTTTGTATGTCTATATCTACAAATCTGTACCTTGCCCTTCTCTCAAAAAATAGACACCTTTATAGATGATTTTATAGGTATGTTGTATATTGTATTTAAGCAACATAAAGACAAATATTATAAAAATTCTTCTAGAGAAGAGAAAAATTTAGTGCTTACCTAATCATTTTATAAGGGTGATATACATTTTATATTAAACAATGCAAGATGTATAGGAGAAACTATAATTAAAACCAATCCTACTTATGAAGATAGATGAATACATCTTTTTTTTAAAGAAAATCAACAAACTGGCATGTTCAAGGTTGGTTTAACACCAAAACATATCCATTTAGCTATTACATTAAAAGTAGAAAGAAGAATAGAAAGAAAATTTTAAAAAATGAAGGAAAAAACAATAGTAAAATGTACTACATATTATTTCACCAGAAATGGAAAAAAATATTTCCTTCATAAAGGTTATTTACCATAAACTTTCACAATATTATTCTTCAAAGTGAATATAATAGTTGCTTCTAAATCTATATACAAGGTAAGGATGCCTGCTCAATATTGAATTAGATATTCTAAACAATGAAATAAGTAAAAGAAAAACATAGATAGAAATTAAAGAAGAATAGAAAAGGATAATTTTCAGACAAGGAATTGTCTACCTATAAATACCAGGCAAATCAATGGAAATATTAGTGGATACAATATGTTATTCTAAATCAAGACTATATTTTATGCCAGCAAAACATTATTAAGACAGGTAAGTATAGTTTAATATAAAGATAATACCAAAAAAGTAATAAAGACTATAGAATACCTAAGATTAAATCTAACATCAGTAAATAGTATAAAATGTAGACATAGAGGATGAGATGTAAGTAAATATTCATGTTGATAAGTGGGGAGACTTAATATCATACAATGCAAACTCTTTTGTATTTGATTGCAATTTCAAACAAAATTACAAAGATTATTCTACATAACCTCTTAAAGTGATCCTAAAACATGTGAAAGAAATAAGGGCCTAGACTAGGTGTGAAAATTTTGAAGAAGAGGGACAATATTGGTACTGTTTTATAATTAAGAAGAATATGTATAATGTTAATATGATTCAGATGATTCAGCATTGACAAAAAAATGGACAAATAAACCAGCATTTTACTTATTTTCATTTGATTTCATATACCCTATAAATGAGATACTTTTGGGGAGCCTCGGTGGCTCAGTTGTTAAGCTTCTGCCTTCAGCTCAGGTCATGATCCCAGGGTCCTGGGATCGAGCCCTACATCGGGCTCTCTGCTTAGCAGGAAGCCTGCTTCTCCCTCTCCCACTCTCCCTGCTTGTGTTCCCTCTCGCTGTCTCTCTCTCTGTCAAATAAATAAATAAAATCTTTAATAAATAAATAAATAAATGAGCTACTTTCAATTTGTAAATTAATTTCAATTTGTAAATGAGACCCACCTATACATGGAAATTATATGAAAATGGAGACATTAAAAATCAATAGGAAAGATGAATTACTAAACAAAATTTCCAGTACAAAATTGCTTACTCCTAGCCCTCCCAAAAAGGGAAAGAAAAAATATTCTTACCTTAAAACATTCACAAAAATAAATTCCAGATGGACTAACCACTTAAGATATAAAACATACTTACAAAAGCAAACATGAAAAACCCATAAATAAGAGAAAAATACAAGCCACGAGTAGAAATATGTGTAACACATGCGACTTTCAAAGGATTAGTGTTATAAAGACTACATACATACAATAAGAGAAAAAGACCCTATTAAAATAAGTGGTTAAGTTTGAATAGGAGGTTCACAGAAGTTGAAAACCAAATGGCCAGTTAACATATAACAAGGCATTTAATTTGGCTATTAATCAAGAAAACACCAATAAACCACAATTAACTATTATTTCAGACCAATTAGGTTAGCAACATTTAAAAGAATTTGGAAAGAGGAGGAGAAATGAATTCTCTGATACAATTTTTAAGAAAAGAAAAAAAGTAGGAAAAAATACCATTGGAGGTAGTGGGTGACAAAAGCTTTTCTGTCACCAAGAATTTTCGTGGGACATGCTCCCTAGAGACCCTAATCCCTTATCCCAGTGCTTAGCTTCTACTCTCTTTTGTTCTTTGTCAAATGAATGATAGTTCTCTTTCTAGTTGCTCACAGATACCTGGTCCTTGTTCTGTTTGAATCCTACGACAAACTGTTCTCATGCTGAAAAATAACAGAAGATAATGACAGCGTGGCTTTAAATTCATAATTATGGGATAATTTCTGAAGCTAATGTCTATGATTTACATTCAAGATTTAATTGATCAGTCAGGCACTTACCGATTGAAGGAGATTATTTACAGGGTGTATGAAAATAAATGGAAATACATAAAATGACATCAATTTCTCCAAACCATTTCCCCATTCCCCTTCAAATAGCCCTAATTTATTTAAAGATTACATTTTAATAAGATATATTCTTTTTTCTTAAAAAAAATCAACCTTTAAGACAATTTGCATACAATAAAATATACCCATTTTAAGTATAAATTTTGGTAAATGTTGACAAATATATTCTCTTGTGTAACCATGGCCACAATCAGGATATAGAACAACTTAATCACCCAAAAGTTTTCTGAAGCCCATAGGCAATCAGCTCCTCCCCAAACCCTCCATCATCCTCCACTTCAGGAGACCTCTGATCTATTTTCTTGTACTTGAGTAGATTTGTCTTTCCTAGACTTTTATGTACATACAGAATCACATTGTATGTATATTATCTTTTGTGATTGAGTTTATTCACTTAGAGTAATGTTTTTGAGATAAATCCATATTACTTTTTAGGCCACATAGTATTTCATTATGTGACTATGCCACGCCTTGTATATCTGTCTCTCTTATCATATACATTTAGGTTGTTTCTAGGTTCTGACTATTACTAATAAAATTGCTATGACCAGGGGGGCGGAGCAAGATGGCGGAGGAGTAGGAGACCTGGATTTCGTCTCCTCTCAGGAATTAGCTGGATAGGGATCAAACCATTCTGAACACCTACGAACTCAACAGAAGATCAAAGAAAAGAACAGCAACAACTCTCTGAACAGAAAAGCGACCACTTTCTGGAAGGTAGGACGTGCGGAGAAGTGAATCCGAGGTGATATTCGGGAGGATAGACGGCGGGGGAGGGGCCTCCATCGGCCACTTCTGGCAAGTGATAGAGCCACGGAGCACAAAATCGGAACTTTTAGAAGTCTGCTCCGCTGAGGGACGTCACTCTGCTGGCGAAGTGGGGGGTGGAACCCTTGCGGGACAGCATGGTCTCAGGACCCTCGGGGTCACAGAAAGACCGGGGGTGCCTGAGTGTGGCAGAGCTCCCAGGTATCGGAGCGGGGAAGCCGGCTGCAGAGACGGAGCCCAGGCGCGGGCTCTCAGCTCGGGGTTGCCATAAACCGTGATCTGCGGCACAGTCGGGCCACTGCTCCTCCAGCAGGGACCCAACAAGCGGCAGATCCGGGGAGACTCACCTTCTTCCCCCGGGAGGAGAGGTGCGGGAGCGCACTGCGGGGATCTGCCGGGTTTGGAGACTCCACCCGGGGTTGGGTGCCAGATAGAAAGGCGCGGTCACAGGCCGGGTGAGCGCGGAGTGTGGCCGGAGACCGGGGACACGGGAGTGACTGACTGCTTTTCTCTGGGGGCTCGCTGAGAAGCGGGACCCCGAGTTCTCGGCTCCGCCGGGGCGGAGACTGGGAGGCCGCCATTTTCACTCTCCGCCTCCAAAGCTGTACGGAAAGCTTGCAGGGAACAAAAGCTCCGGAGAGCAAACCCGAGCAGATTACTTAGCCCGGACCGGCAAGGGCGGGGCAATTCTGCCTCCGGCAAAGACATTTGGGAACCACGGCAACAGGCCCCTCCCCCAGAAGATCAGCGAGAACAGCCAGCCAAGACCAAGTTTACCGATCAGTGAGAACGGCAGAAATCCAGCGCTAGGGGAATACAGCACAGAATTCATTGCTTTTTTCCCCATGATTCTTTAGTCTTTCAAAGTAAATTCTTTTTTTTAACTGTCTTTTTTTTCTTTTTTCTTTTTTCTTTTTTTTTGAATTTTTCTTTTTCCCTTTTTCAACCAACATCTTATCAATCCCTTTTTTAAAAAAAAAATTTTTTTTATTTTTCATTTTTAAAGTCATATTCTATCCCTTCATAGTAGTTACCTGTATTTTTGGCATATATATATAAGTTGTTCTCTCTTTAAAATTTTGAGATAGTTTCTTCTAACAGATCAAAATATACTCTAAATCTCTAGTGTATGGTTTTTTTTCTACTCCCCTGCCTGATCACATTCTCTCCCTTTTTTCTTTC